>NW_026683519.1:0-40747 GCF_030247195.1 Topomyia yanbarensis | reverse complement strand
TTGTCTTGTCTTTGTCTTGTCTTTGTCTTGTCTTTGTCTTGTCTTTGTCTTGTCTTTGTCTTGTCTTTGTCTTGTCTTTGTCTTGTCTTTGTCTTGTCTTTGTCTTGTCTTTGTCTTGTCTTTGTCTTGTCTTTGTCTTGTCTTTGTCTTGTCTTTGTCTTGTCTTTGTCTTGTCTTTGTCTTGTCTTTGTCTTGTCTTTGTCTTGTCTTTGTCTTGTCTTTGTCTTGTCTTTGTCTTGTCTTTGTCTTGTCTTTGTCTTGTCTTTGTCTTGTCTTTGTCTTGTCTTTGTCTTGTCTTTGTCTTGTCTTTGTCTTGTCTTGTCTTGTCTTTGTCTTGTCTTTGTCTTGTCTTTGTCTTGTCTTTGTCTTGTCTTTGTCTTGTCTTTGTCTTGTCTTTGTCTTGTCTTTGTCTTGTCTTTGTCTTGTCTTTTGTCTTGTCTTTGTCTTGTCTTGTCTTTGTCTTGTCTTTGTCTTGTCTTTGTCTTGTCTTTGTCTTGTCTTTGTCTTGTCTTTGTCTTGTCTTTGTCTTGTCTTTGTCTTGTCTTTGTCTTGTCTTTGTCTTGTCTTTGTCTTGTCTTTGTCTTGTCTTTGTCTTGTCTTTGTCTTGTCTTTGTCTTGTCTTTGTCTTGTCTTGTCTTGTCTTTGTCTTGTCTTTGTCTTGTCTTTGTCTTGTCTTTGTCTTGTCTTTGTCTTGTCTTTGTCTTGTCTTTGTCTTGTCTTTGTCTTGTCTTTGTCTTGTCTTTGTCTCTTTGTCTTGTCTTTGTCTTTGTCTTTGTCTTTGTCTTGTCTTTGTCTTGTCTTTGTCTTGTCTTTGTCTTGTCTTTGTCTTGTCTTTGTCTTGTCTTTGTCTTGTCTTTGTCTTGTCTTTGTCTTGTCTTTGTCTTGTCTTTGTCTTGTCTTTGTCTTGTCTTTGTCTTGTCTTTGTCTTGTCTTTGTCTTGTCTTTGTCTTGTCTTTGTCTTGTCTTTGTCTTGTCTTTGTCTTGTCTTTGTCTTGTCTTTGTCTTGTCTTGTCTTGTCTTTGTCTTGTCTTTGTCTTGTCTTTGTCTTGTCTTTGTCTTGTCTTTGTCTTGTCTTTGTCTTGTCTTTGTCTTGTCTTTGTCTTGTCTTTGTCTTGTCTTTGTCTTGTCTTTGTCTTGTCTTTGTCTTGTCTTTGTCTTGTCTTTGTCTTGTCTTTGTCTTGTCTTTGTCTTGTCTTTGTCTTGTCTTTGTCTTGTCTTTGTCTTGTCTTTGTCTTGTCTTTGTCTTGTCTTTGTCTTGTCTTTGTCTTGTCTTTGTCTTGTCTTTGTCTTGTCTTTGTCTTGTCTTTGTCTTGTCTTTGTCTTGTCTTTGTCTTGTCTTTGTCTTGTCTTTGTCTTGTCTTTGTCTTGTCTTTGTCTTGTCTTTGTCTTGTCTTTTGTCTTGTCTTTGTCTTGTCTTTGTCTTGTCTTTGTCTTGTCTTTGTCTTGTCTTTGTCTTGTCTTTGTCTTGTCTTTGTCTTGTCTTTGTCTTGTCTTTGTCTTGTCTTTGTCTTGTCTTTGTCTTGTCTTTGTCTTGTCTTTGTCTTGTCTTTGTCTTGTCTTTTGTCTTGTCTTTGTCTTGTCTTTGTCTTGTCTTTGTCTTGTCTTGTCTTTGTCTTGTCTTTGTCTTGTCTTTGTCTTGTCTTTGTCTTGTCTTTGTCTTGTCTTTGTCTTGTCTTTGTCTTGTCTTTGTCTTGTCTTTGTCTTGTCTTTGTCTTGTCTTTGTCTTGTCTTTGTCTTGTCTTTGTCTTGTCTTTGTCTTGTCTTTGTCTTGTCTTTGTCTTGTCTTTGTCTTGTCTTTGTCTTGTCTTTGTCTTGTCTTTGTCTTGTCTTTGTCTTGTCTTTGTCTTGTCTTTGTCTTGTCTTTGTCTTGTCTTTGTCTTGTCTTTGTCTTGTCTTTGTCTTGTCTTTGTCTTGTCTTTGTCTTGTCCTTTGTCTTGTCTTTGTCTTGTCTTTGTCTTGTCTTTGTCTTGTCTTTGTCTTGTCTTTGTCTTGTCTTTGTCTTGTCTTTGTCTTGTCTTTGTCTTGTCTTTGTCTTGTCTTGTCTTGTCTTTGTCTTGTCTTTGTCTTGTCTTTGTCTTGTCTTTGTCTTGTCTTTGTCTTGTCTTTGTCTTGTCTTTGTCTTGTCTTTGTCTTGTCTTTGTCTTGTCTTTGTCTTGTCTTTGTCTTGTCTTTGTCTTGTCTTTGTCTTGTCTTTGTCTTGTCTTTGTCTTGTCTTTGTCTTGTCTTTGTCTTGTCTTTGTCTTGTCTTTGTCTTGTCTTTGTCTTGTCTTTGTCTTGTCTTTGTCTTGTCTTTGTCTTGTCTTTGTCTTGTCTTTGTCTTGTCTTTGTCTTGTCTTTGTCTTGTCTTTGTCTTGTCTTTGTCTTGTCTTTGTCTTGTCTTTGTCTTGTCTTTGTCTTGTCTTTGTCTTGTCTTTGTCTTGTCTTTGTCTTGTCTTTGTCTTGTCTTTGTCTTGTCTTTGTCTTGTCTTTGTCTTGTCTTTGTCTTGTCTTTGTCTTGTCTTTGTCTTGTCTTTGTCTTGTCTTTGTCTTGTCTTTGTCTTGTCTTTGTCTTGTCTTTGTCTTGTCTTTGTCTTGTCTTTGTCTTGTCTTTGTCTTGTCTTTGTCTTGTCTTTGTCTTGTCTTTGTCTTGTCTTTGTCTTGTCTTTGTCTTGTCTTTGTCTTGTCTTTGTCTTGTCTTTGTCTTGTCTTTGTCTTGTCTTTGTCTTGTCTTTGTCTTGTCTTTGTCTTGTCTTTGTCTTGTCTTTGTCTTGTCTTTGTCTTGTCTTTGTCTTGTCTTTGTCTTGTCTTTGTCTTGTCTTTGTCTTGTCTTTGTCTTGTCTTTGTCTTGTCTTTGTCTTGTCTTTGTCTTGTCTTTGTCTTGTCTTTGTCTTGTCTTTGTCTTGTCTTTGTCTTGTCTTTGTCTTGTCTTTGTCTTGTCTTTGTCTTGTCTTTGTCTTGTCTTTGTCTTGTCTTTGTCTTGTCTTTGTCTTGTCTTTGTCTTGTCTTTGTCTTGTCTTTGTCTTGTCTTTGTCTTGTCTTTGTCTTGTCTTTGTCTTGTCTTTGTCTTGTCTTTGTCTTGTCTTTGTCTTGTCTTTGTCTTGTCTTTGTCTTGTCTTTGTCTTGTCTTTGTCTTGTCTTTGTCTTGTCTTTGTCTTGTCTTTGTCTTGTCTTTGTCTTGTCTTTGTCTTGTCTTTGTCTTGTCTTCTTTGTCTTGTCTTTGTCTTGTCTTTGTCTTGTCTTTGTCTTGTCTTTGTCTTGTCTTTGTCTTGTCTTTGTCTTGTCTTTGTCTTGTCTTTGTCTTGTCTTTGTCTTGTCTTTGTCTTGTCTTTGTCTTGTCTTTGTCTTGTCTTTGTCTTGTCTTTGTCTTGTCTTTGTCTTGTCTTTGTCTTGTCTTTGTCTTGTCTTTGTCTTGTCTTTGTCTTGTCTTTGTCTTGTCTTTGTCTTGTCTTTGTCTTGTCTTTGTCTTGTCTTTGTCTTGTCTTTGTCTTGTCTTTGTCTTGTCTTTGTCTTGTCTTTGTCTTGTCTTTGTCTTGTCTTTGTCTTGTCTTTGTCTTGTCTTTGTCTTGTCTTTGTCTTGTCTTTGTCTTGTCTTGTCTTGTCTTTGTCTTGTCTTTGTCTTGTCTTTGTCTTGTCTTTGTCTTGTCTTTGTCTTGTCTTTGTCTTGTCTTTGTCTTGTCTTTGTCTTGTCTTTGTCTTGTCTTTGTCTTGTCTTTGTCTTGTCTTTGTCTTGTCTTTGTCTTGTCTTTGTCTTGTCTTTGTCTTGTCTTTGTCTTGTCTTTGTCTTGTCTTTGTCTTGTCTTTGTCTTGTCTTTGTCTTGTCTTTGTCTTGTCTTTGTCTTGTCTTTGTCTTGTCTTTGTCTTGTCTTTGTCTTGTCTTTGTCTTGTCTTTGTCTTGTCTTTGTCTTGTCTTTGTCTTGTCTTTGTCTTGTCTTTGTCTTGTCTTTGTCTTGTCTTTGTCTTGTCTTTGTCTTGTCTTTGTCTTGTCTTTGTCTTGTCTTTGTCTTGTCTTTGTCTTGTCTTTGTCTTGTCTTTGTCTTGTCTTTGTCTTGTCTTTGTCTTGTCTTTGTCTTGTCTTTGTCTTGTCTTTGTCTTGTCTTTGTCTTGTCTTTGTCTTGTCTTTGTCTTGTCTTTGTCTTGTCTTGTCTTTGTCTTGTCTTTGTCTTGTCTTTGTCTTGTCTTTGTCTTGTCTTTGTCTTGTCTTTGTCTTGTCTTTGTCTTGTCTTTGTCTTGTCTTTGTCTTGTCTTTGTCTTGTCTTTGTCTTGTCTTTGTCTTGTCTTTGTCTTGTCTTTGTCTTGTCTTTGTCTTGTCTTTGTCTTGTCTTTGTCTTGTCTTTGTCTTGTCTTTGTCTTGTCTTTGTCTTGTCTTTGTCTTGTCTTTGTCTTGTCTTTGTCTTGTCTTTGTCTTGTCTTTGTCTTGTCTTGTCTTGTCTTTGTCTTGTCTTTGTCTTGTCTTTGTCTTGTCTTTGTCTTGTCTTTGTCTTGTCTTTGTCTTGTCTTTGTCTTGTCTTTGTCTTGTCTTTGTCTTGTCTTTGTCTTGTCTTTGTCTTGTCTTTGTCTTGTCTTTGTCTTGTCTTTGTCTTGTCTTTGTCTTGTCTTTGTCTTGTCTTTGTCTTGTCTTTGTCTTGTCTTTGTCTTGTCTTTGTCTTGTCTTTGTCTTGTCTTTGTCTTGTCTTTGTCTTGTCTTTGTCTTGTCTTTGTCTTGTCTTTGTCTTGTCTTTGTCTTGTCTTTGTCTTGTCTTTGTCTTGTCTTTGTCTTGTCTTTGTCTTGTCTTTGTCTTGTCTTTGTCTTGTCTTTGTCTTGTCTTTGTCTTGTCTTTGTCTTGTCTTTGTCTTGTCTTTGTCTTGTCTTTGTCTTGTCTTTGTCTTGTCTTTGTCTTGTCTTTGTCTTGTCTTTGTCTTGTCTTTGTCTTGTCTTTGTCTTGTCTTTGTCTTGTCTTTGTCTTGTCTTTGTCTTGTCTTTGTCTTGTCTTGTCTTGTCTTTGTCTTGTCTTTGTCTTGTCTTTGTCTTGTCTTTGTCTTGTCTTTGTCTTGTCTTTGTCTTGTCTTTGTCTTGTCTTTGTCTTGTCTTTGTCTTGTCTTTGTCTTGTCTTTGTCTTGTCTTTGTCTTGTCTTTGTCTTGTCTTTGTCTTGTCTTTGTCTTGTCTTGTCTTTGTCTTGTCTTTGTCTTTGTCTTGTCTTTGTCTTGTCTTTGTCTTGTCTTTGTCTTGTCTTTGTCTTGTCTTTGTCTTGTCTTTGTCTTGTCTTTGTCTTGTCTTTGTCTTGTCTTTGTCTTGTCTTTGTCTTGTCTTTGTCTTGTCTTTGTCTTGTCTTTGTCTTGTCTTTGTCTTGTCTTTGTCTTGTCTTTGTCTTGTCTTTGTCTTGTCTTTGTCTTGTCTTTGTCTTGTCTTTGTCTTGTCTTTGTCTTGTCTTTGTCTTGTCTTTGTCTTGTCTTTGTCTTGTCTTTGTCTTGTCTTTGTCTTGTCTTTGTCTTGTCTTTGTCTTGTCTTTGTCTTGTCTTTGTCTTGTCTTTGTCTTGTCTTTGTCTTGTCTTTGTCTTGTCTTTGTCTTGTCTTTGTCTTGTCTTTGTCTTGTCTTTGTCTTGTCTTTGTCTTGTCTTTGTCTTGTCTTTGTCTTGTCTTTGTCTTGTCTTTGTCTTGTCTTTGTCTTGTCTTTGTCTTGTCTTTGTCTTGTCTTTGTCTTGTCTTTGTCTTGTCTTTGTCTTGTCTTTGTCTTGTCTTTGTCTTGTCTTTGTCTTGTCTTTGTCTTGTCTTTGTCTTGTCTTTGTCTTGTCTTTGTCTTGTCTTTGTCTTGTCTTTGTCTTGTCTTTGTCTTGTCTTTGTCTTGTCTTTGTCTTGTCTTTGTCTTGTCTTTGTCTTGTCTTTGTCTTGTCTTTGTCTTGTCTTTGTCTTGTCTTTGTCTTGTCTTTGTCTTGTCTTTGTCTTGTCTTTGTCTTGTCTTTGTCTTGTCTTTGTCTTGTCTTTGTCTTGTCTTTGTCTTGTCTTTGTCTTGTCTTTGTCTTGTCTTTGTCTTGTCTTTGTCTTGTCTTTGTCTTGTCTTTGTCTTGTCTTTGTCTTGTCTTTGTCTTGTCTTTGTCTTGTCTTTGTCTTGTCTTTGTCTTGTCTTTGTCTTGTCTTTGTCTTGTCTTTGTCTTGTCTTTGTCTTGTCTTTGTCTTGTCTTTGTCTTGTCTTTGTCTTGTCTTGTCTTGTCTTTGTCTTGTCTTTGTCTTGTCTTTGTCTTGTCTTTGTCTTGTCTTTGTCTTGTCTTTGTCTTGTCTTTGTCTTGTCTTTGTCTTGTCTTTGTCTTGTCTTTGTCTTGTCTTTGTCTTGTCTTTGTCTTGTCTTTGTCTTGTCTTTGTCTTGTCTTTGTCTTGTCTTTGTCTTGTCTTTGTCTTGTCTTTGTCTTGTCTTTGTCTTGTCTTTGTCTTGTCTTTGTCTTGTCTTTGTCTTGTCTTTGTCTTGTCTTTGTCTTGTCTTTGTCTTGTCTTTGTCTTGTCTTTGTCTTGTCTTTGTCTTGTCTTTGTCTTGTCTTTGTCTTGTCTTTGTCTTGTCTTTGTCTTGTCTTTGTCTTGTCTTTGTCTTGTCTTTGTCTTGTCTTTGTCTTGTCTTTGTCTTGTCTTTGTCTTGTCTTTGTCTTGTCTTTGTCTTGTCTTTGTCTTGTCTTTGTCTTGTCTTTGTCTTGTCTTTGTCTTGTCTTTGTCTTGTCTTTGTCTTGTCTTTGTCTTGTCTTTGTCTTGTCTTTGTCTTGTCTTTGTCTTGTCTTTGTCTTGTCTTTGTCTTGTCTTTGTCTTGTCTTTGTCTTGTCTTTGTCTTGTCTTTGTCTTGTCTTTGTCTTGTCTTTGTCTTGTCTTTGTCTTGTCTTTGTCTTGTCTTTGTCTTGTCTTTGTCTTGTCTTTGTCTTGTCTTTGTCTTGTCTTTGTCTTGTCTTTGTCTTGTCTTTGTCTTGTCTTTGTCTTGTCTTTGTCTTGTCTTTGTCTTGTCTTTGTCTTGTCTTTGTCTTGTCTTTGTCTTGTCTTGTCTTTGTCTTGTCTTTGTCTTGTCTTTGTCTTGTCTTTGTCTTGTCTTTGTCTTGTCTTTGTCTTGTCTTTGTCTTGTCTTTGTCTTGTCTTTGTCTTGTCTTTGTCTTGTCTTTGTCTTGTCTTTGTCTTGTCTTTGTCTTGTCTTTGTCTTGTCTTTGTCTTGTCTTTGTCTTGTCTTTGTCTTGTCTTTGTCTTGTCTTTGTCTTGTCTTTGTCTTGTCTTTGTCTTGTCTTTGTCTTGTCTTTGTCTTTGTCTTTGTCTTGTCTTTGTCTTGTCTTTGTCTTGTCTTTGTCTTGTCTTTGTCTTGTCTTTGTCTTGTCTTTGTCTTGTCTTTGTCTTGTCTTTGTCTTGTCTTTGTCTTGTCTTTGTCTTGTCTTTGTCTTGTCTTTGTCTTGTCTTTGTCTTGTCTTTGTCTTGTCTTTGTCTTGTCTTTGTCTTGTCTTTGTCTTGTCTTTGTCTTGTCTTTGTCTTGTCTTTGTCTTGTCTTTGTCTTGTCTTTGTCTTGTCTTTGTCTTGTCTTTGTCTTGTCTTTGTCTTGTCTTTGTCTTGTCTTTGTCTTGTCTTTGTCTTGTCTTTGTCTTGTCTTTGTCTTGTCTTTGTCTTGTCTTTGTCTTGTCTTTGTCTTGTCTTTGTCTTGTCTTTGTCTTGTCTTTGTCTTGTCTTTGTCTTGTCTTTGTCTTGTCTTTGTCTTGTCTTTGTCTTGTCTTTGTCTTGTCTTTGTCTTGTCTTTGTCTTGTCTTTGTCTTGTCTTTGTCTTGTCTTTGTCTTGTCTTTGTCTTGTCTTTGTTGTCTTTGTCTGTCTTTGTCTTGTCTTTGTCTTGTCTTTGTCTTGTCTTTGTCTTGTCTTTGTCTTGTCTTTGTCTTGTCCTTTGTCTTGTCTTTGTCTTGTCTTTGTCTTGTCTTTGTCTTGTCTTTGTCTTGTCTTTGTCTTGTCTTTGTCTTGTCTTTGTCTTGTCTTTGTCTTGTCTTTGTCTTGTCTTTGTCTTGTCTTTGTCTTGTCTTTGTCTTGTCTTTGTCTTGTCTTTGTCTTGTCTTTGTCTTGTCTTTGTCTTGTCTTTGTCTTGTCTTTGTCTTGTCTTTGTCTTGTCTTTGTCTTGTCTTTGTCTTGTCTTTGTCTTGTCTTTGTCTTGTCTTTGTCTTGTCTTTGTCTTGTCTTTGTCTTGTCTTTGTCTTGTCTTTGTCTTGTCTTTGTCTTGTCTTTGTCTTGTCTTTGTCTTGTCTTTGTCTTGTCTTTGTCTTGTCTTTGTCTTGTCTTTGTCTTGTCTTTGTCTTGTCTTTGTCTTGTCTTTGTCTTGTCTTTGTCTTGTCTTTGTCTTGTCTTTGTCTTGTCTTTGTCTTGTCTTTGTCTTGTCTTTGTCTTGTCTTGTCTTTGTCTTGTCTTTGTCTTGTCTTTGTCTTGTCTTTGTCTTGTCTTTGTCTTGTCTTTGTCTTGTCTTTGTCTTGTCTTTGTCTTGTCTTTGTCTTGTCTTTGTCTTGTCTTTGTCTTGTCTTTGTCTTGTCTTGTCTTTGTCTTGTCTTGTCTTGTCTTTGTCTTGTCTTTGTCTTGTCTTTGTCTTGTCTTTGTCTTGTCTTTGTCTTGTCTTTGTCTTGTCTTTGTCTTGTCTTTGTCTTGTCTTTGTCTTGTCTTTGTCTTGTCTTTGTCTTGTCTTTGTCTTGTCTTTGTCTTGTCTTTGTCTTGTCTTTGTCTTGTCTTTGTCTTGTCTTTGTCTTGTCTTTGTCTTGTCTTTGTCTTGTCTTTGTCTTGTCTTTGTCTTGTCTTTGTCTTGTCTTTGTCTTGTCTTTGTCTTGTCTTTGTCTTGTCTTTGTCTTGTCTTTGTCTTGTCTTTGTCTTGTCTTTGTCTTGTCTTTGTCTTGTCTTTGTCTTGTCTTTGTCTTGTCTTTGTCTTGTCTTTGTCTTGTCTTTGTCTTGTCTTTGTCTTGTCTTTGTCTTGTCTTTGTCTTGTCTTTGTCTTGTCTTTGTCTTGTCTTTGTCTTGTCTTTGTCTTGTCTTTGTCTTGTCTTTGTCTTGTCTTTGTCTTGTCTTTGTCTTGTCTTTGTCTTGTCTTTGTCTTGTCTTTGTCTTGTCTTTGTCTTGTCTTTGTCTTGTCTTTGTCTTGTCTTTGTCTTGTCTTTGTCTTGTCTTTGTCTTGTCTTTGTCTTGTCTTTGTCTTGTCTTTGTCTTGTCTTTGTCTTGTCTTTGTCTTGTCTTTGTCTTGTCTTTGTCTTGTCTTTGTCTTGTCTTTGTCTTGTCTTTGTCTTGTCTTTGTCTTGTCTTTGTCTTGTCTTTGTCTTGTCTTGTCTTGTCTTTGTCTTGTCTTTGTCTTGTCTTTGTCTTGTCTTTGTCTTGTCTTTGTCTTGTCTTTGTCTTGTCTTTGTCTTGTCTTTGTCTTGTCTTTGTCTTGTCTTTGTCTTGTCTTTGTCTTGTCTTTGTCTTGTCTTTGTCTTGTCTTTGTCTTGTCTTTGTCTTGTCTTTGTCTTGTCTTTGTCTTGTCTTTGTCTTGTCTTTGTCTTGTCTTTGTCTTGTCTTTGTCTTGTCTTTGTCTTGTCTTTGTCTTGTCTTTGTCTTGTCTTTGTCTTGTCTTTGTCTTGTCTTTGTCTTGTCTTTGTCTTGTCTTTGTCTTGTCTTTGTCTTGTCTTTGTCTTGTCTTTGTCTTGTCTTTGTCTTGTCTTTGTCTTGTCTTTGTCTTGTCTTTGTCTTGTCTTTGTCTTGTCTTTGTCTTGTCTTTGTCTTGTCTTTGTCTTGTCTTTGTCTTGTCTTTGTCTTGTCTTTGTCTTGTCTTTGTCTTGTCTTTGTCTTGTCTTTGTCTTGTCTTTGTCTTGTCTTTGTCTTGTCTTTGTCTTGTCTTTGTCTTGTCTTTGTCTTGTCTTTGTCTTGTCTTTGTCTTGTCTTTGTCTTGTCTTTGTCTTGTCTTTGTCTTGTCTTTGTCTTGTCTTTGTCTTGTCTTTGTCTTGTCTTTGTCTTGTCTTTGTCTTGTCTTTGTCTTGTCTTGTGTCTTGTCTTTGTCTTGTCTTTGTCTTGTCTTTGTCTTGTCTTTGTCTTGTCTTTGTCTTGTCTTTGTCTTGTCTTTGTCTTGTCTTTGTCTTGTCTTTGTCTTGTCTTTGTCTTGTCTTTGTCTTGTCTTTGTCTTGTCTTTGTCTTGTCTTTGTCTTGTCTTTGTCTTGTCTTTGTCTTGTCTTTGTCTTGTCTTTGTCTTGTCTTTGTCTTGTCTTTGTCTTGTCTTTGTCTTGTCTTTGTCTTGTCTTTGTCTTGTCTTTGTCTTGTCTTTGTCTTGTCTTTGTCTTGTCTTTGTCTTGTCTTTGTCTTGTCTTTGTCTTGTCTTTGTCTTGTCTTTGTCTTGTCTTTGTCTTGTCTTTGTCTTGTCTTTGTCTTGTCTTTGTCTTGTCTTTGTCTTGTCTTTGTCTTGTCTTTGTCTTGTCTTTGTCTTGTCTTTGTCTTGTCTTTGTCTTGTCTTTGTCTTGTCTTTGTCTTGTCTTTGTCTTGTCTTTGTCTTGTCTTTGTCTTGTCTTTGTCTTGTCTTTGTCTTGTCTTTGTCTTGTCTTTGTCTTGTCTTTGTCTTGTCTTTGTCTTGTCTTTGTCTTGTCTTTGTCTTGTCTTTGTCTTGTCTTTGTCTTGTCTTTGTCTTGTCTTTGTCTTGTCTTTGTCTTGTCTTTGTCTTGTCTTTGTCTTGTCTTTGTCTTGTCTTTGTCTTGTCTTTGTCTTGTCTTTGTCTTGTCTTTGTCTTGTCTTTGTCTTGTCTTTGTCTTGTCTTTGTCTTGTCTTTGTCTTGTCTTTGTCTTGTCTTTGTCTTGTCTTTGTCTTGTCTTTGTCTTGTCTTTGTCTTGTCTTTGTCTTGTCTTTGTCTTGTCTTTGTCTTGTCTTTGTCTTGTCTTTGTCTTGTCTTTGTCTTGTCTTTGTCTTGTCTTTGTCTTGTCTTTGTCTTGTCTTTGTCTTGTCTTTGTCTTGTCTTTGTCTTGTCTTTGTCTTGTCTTTGTCTTGTCTTTGTCTTGTCTTTGTCTTGTCTTTGTCTTGTCTTTGTCTTGTCTTTGTCTTGTCTTTGTCTTGTCTTTGTCTTGTCTTTGTCTTGTCTTTGTCTTGTCTTTGTCTTGTCTTTGTCTTGTCTTTGTCTTGTCTTTGTCTTGTCTTTGTCTTGTCTTTGTCTTGTCTTTGTCTTGTCTTTGTCTTGTCTTTGTCTTGTCTTTGTCTTGTCTTTGTCTTTGTCTTGTCTTGCTTTGTCTTGTCTTTGTCTTGTCTTTGTCTTGTCTTTGTCTTGTCTTTGTCTTGTCTTTGTCTTGTCTTTGTCTTGTCTTTGTCTTGTCTTTGTCTTGTCTTTGTCTTGTCTTTGTCTTGTCTTTGTCTTGTCTTTGTCTTGTCTTTGTCTTGTCTTTGTCTTGTCTTTGTCTTGTCTTTGTCTTGTCTTTGTCTTGTCCTTTGTCTTGTCTTTGTCTTGTCTTTGTCTTGTCTTTGTCTTGTCTTTGTCTTGTCTTTGTCTTGTCTTTGTCTTGTCTTTGTCTTGTCTTTGTCTTGTCTTTGTCTTGTCTTTGTCTTGTCTTTGTCTTGTCTTTGTCTTGTCTTTGTCTTGTCTTTGTCTTGTCTTTGTCTTGTCTTTGTCTTGTCTTTGTCTTGTCTTTGTCTTGTCTTTGTCTTGTCTTTGTCTTGTCTTTGTCTTGTCTTTGTCTTGTCTTTGTCTTGTCTTTGTCTTGTCTTTGTCTTGTCTTTGTCTTGTCTTTGTCTTGTCTTTGTCTTGTCTTTGTCTTGTCTTTGTCTTGTCTTTGTCTTGTCTTTGTCTTGTCTTTGTCTTGTCTTTGTCTTGTCTTTGTCTTGTCTTTGTCTTGTCTTTGTCTTGTCTTTGTCTTGTCTTTGTCTTGTCTTTGTCTTGTCTTTGTCTTGTCTTTGTCTTGTCTTTGTCTTGTCTTTGTCTTGTCTTTGTCTTGTCTTTGTCTTGCTTTGTCTTGTCTTTGTCTTGTCTTTGTCTTGTCTTTGTCTTGTCTTTGTCTTGTCTTTGTCTTGCCTTTGTCTTGTCCTTTGTCTTGCCTTTGTCTTGCCTTTGTCTTGTCTTTGTCTTGTCCTTTGTCTTGCTCTTTGTCTTGCCTTTGTCTTGCCTTTGTCTTGCCTTTGTCTTGCTCTTTGTCTTGCCTTTGTCTTGTCCTTTGTCTTGTCTTTGTCTTGTCCTTTGTCTTGTCCTTTGTCTTGTCCTTTGTCTTGCTTTGTCTTGCCTTTGTCTTGCCTTTGTCTTGTCCTTTGTCTTGTCCTTTGTCTTGTCTTTGTCTTGTCTTTGTCTTGTCCTTTGTCTTGTCTTTGTCTTGTCCTTTGTCTTGTCTTTGTCTTGTCTTTGTCTTGCCTTTGTCTTGTCTTTGTCTTGTCTTTGTCTTGTCTTTGTCTTGTCTTTGTCTTGTCTTTGTCTTGTCTTTGTCTTGTCTTTGTCTTGTCTTTGTCTTGTCTTTGTCTTGTCTTTGTCTTGTCTTTGTCTTGTCTTTGTCTTGTCTTTGTCTTGTCTTTGTCTTGTCTTTGTCTTGTCTTTGTCTTGTCTTTGTCTTGTCTTTGTCTTGTCTTTGTCTTGTCTTTGTCTTGTCTTTGTCTTGTCTTTGTCTTGTCTTTGTCTTGTCTTTGTCTTGTCTTTGTCTTGTCTTTGTCTTGTCTTTGTCTTGTCTTTGTCTTGTCTTTGTCTTGTCTTTGTCTTGTCTTTGTCTTGTCTTTGTCTTGTCTTTGTCTTGTCTTTGTCTTGTCTTTGTCTTGTCTTTGTCTTGTCTTTGTCTTGTCTTTGTCTTGTCTTTGTCTTGTCTTTGTCTTGTCTTTGTCTTGTCTTTGTCTTGTCTTTGTCTTGTCTTTGTCTTGTCTTTGTCTTGTCTTTGTCTTGTCTTTGTCTTGTCTTTGTCTTGTCTTTGTCTTGTCTTTGTCTTGTCTTTGTCTTGTCTTTGTCTTGTCTTTGTCTTGTCTTTGTCTTGTCTTTGTCTTGTCTTTGTCTTGTCTTTGTCTTGTCTTTGTCTTGTCTTTGTCTTGTCTTTGTCTTGTCTTTGTCTTGTCTTTGTCTTGTCTTTGTCTTGTCTTTGTCTTGTCTTTGTCTTGTCTTTGTCTTGTCTTTGTCTTGTCTTTGTCTTGTCTTTGTCTTGTCTTTGTCTTGTCTTTGTCTTGTCTTTGTCTTGTCTTTGTCTTGTCTTTGTCTTGTCTTTGTCTTGTCTTTGTCTTGTCTTTGTCTTCTTTGTCTTGTCTTTGTCTTGTCTTTGTCTTGTCTTTGTCTTGTCTTTGTCTTGTCTTTGTCTTGTCTTTGTCTTGTCTTTGTCTTGTCTTTGTCTTGTCTTTGTCTTGTCTTTGTCTTGTCTTTGTCTTGTCTTTGTCTTGTCTTTGTCTTGTCTTTGTCTTGTCTTTGTCTTGTCTTTGTCTTGTCTTTGTCTTGTCTTTGTCTTGTCTTTGTCTTGTCTTTGTCTTGTCTTTGTCTTGTCTTTGTCTTGTCTTTGTCTTGTCTTTGTCTTGTCTTTGTCTTGTCTTTGTCTTGTCTTTGTCTTGTCTTTGTCTTGTCTTTGTCTTGTCTTTGTCTTGTCTTTGTCTTGTCTTTGTCTTGTCTTTGTCTTGTCTTTGTCTTGTCTTTGTCTTGTCTTTGTCTTGTCTTTGTCTTGTCTTTGTCTTGTCTTTGTCTTGTCTTTGTCTTGTCTTTGTCTTGTCTTTGTCTTGTCTTTGTCTTGTCTTTGTCTTGTCTTTGTCTTGTCTTTGTCTTGTCTTTGTCTTGTCTTTGTCTTGTCTTTGTCTTGTCTTTGTCTTGTCTTTGTCTTGTCTTTGTCTTGTCTTTGTCTTGTCTTTGTCTTGTCTTTGTCTTGTCTTTGTCTTGTCTTTGTCTTGTCTTTGTCTTGTCTTTGTCTTGTCTTTGTCTTGTCTTTGTCTTGTCTTTGTCTTGTCTTTGTCTTGTCTTTGTCTTGTCTTTGTCTTGTCTTTGTCTTGTCTTTGTCTTGTCTTTGTCTTGTCTTTGTCTTGTCTTTGTCTTGTCTTTGTCTTGTCTTTGTCTTGTCTTTGTCTTGTCTTTGTCTTGTCTTTGTCTTGTCTTTGTCTTGTCTTTGTCTTGTCTTTGTCTTGTCTTTGTCTTGTCTTTGTCTTGTCTTTGTCTTGTCTTTGTCTTGTCTTTGTCTTGTCTTTGTCTTGTCTTTGTCTTGTCTTTGTCTTGTCTTTGTCTTGTCTTTGTCTTGTCTTTGTCTTGTCTTTGTCTTGTCTTTGTCTTGTCTTTGTCTTGTCTTTGTCTTGTCTTTGTCTTGTCTTTGTCTTGTCTTTGTCTTGTCTTTGTCTTGTCTTTGTCTTGTCTTTGTCTTGTCTTTGTCTTGTCTTTGTCTTGTCTTTGTCTTGTCTTTGTCTTGTCTTTGTCTTGTCTTTGTCTTGTCTTTGTCTTGTCTTTGTCTTGTCTTTGTCTTGTCTTTGTCTTGTCTTTGTCTTGTCTTTGTCTTGTCTTTGTCTTGTCTTTGTCTTGTCTTTGTCTTGTCTTTGTCTTGTCTTTGTCTTGTCTTTGTCTTGTCTTTGTCTTGTCTTTGTCTTGTCTTTGTCTTGTCTTTGTCTTGTCTTTGTCTTGTCTTTGTCTTGTCTTTGTCTTGTCTTTGTCTTGTCTTTGTCTTGTCTTTGTCTTGTCTTTGTCTTGTCTTTGTCTTGTCTTTGTCTTGTCTTTGTCTTGTCTTTGTCTTGTCTTTGTCTTGTCTTTGTCTTGTCTTTGTCTTGTCTTTGTCTTGTCTTTGTCTTGTCTTTGTCTTGTCTTTGTCTTGTCTTTGTCTTGTCTTTGTCTTGTCTTTGTCTTGTCTTTGTCTTGTCTTTGTCTTGTCTTTGTCTTGTCTTTGTCTTGTCTTTGTCTTGTCTTTGTCTTGTCTTTGTCTTGTCTTTGTCTTGTCTTTGTCTTGTCTTTGTCTTGTCTTTGTCTTGTCTTTGTCTTGTCTTTGTCTTGTCTTTGTCTTGTCTTTGTCTTGTCTTTGTCTTGTCTTTGTCTTGTCTTTGTCTTGTCTTTGTCTTGTCTTTGTCTTGTCTTTGTCTTGTCTTTGTCTTGTCTTTGTCTTGTCTTTGTCTTGTCTTTGTCTTGTCTTTGTCTTGTCTTTGTCTTGTCTTTGTCTTGTCTTTGTCTTGTCTTTGTCTTGTCTTTGTCTTGTCTTTGTCTTGTCTTTGTCTTGTCTTTGTCTTGTCTTTGTCTTGTCTTTGTCTTGTCTTTGTCTTGTCTTTGTCTTGTCTTTGTCTTGTCTTTGTCTTGTCTTTGTCTTGTCTTTGTCTTGTCTTTGTCTTGTCTTTGTCTTGTCTTTGTCTTGTCTTTGTCTTGTCTTTGTCTTGTCTTTGTCTTGTCTTTGTCTTGTCTTTGTCTTGTCTTTGTCTTGTCTTTGTCTTGTCTTTGTCTTGTCTTTGTCTTGTCTTTGTCTTGTCTTTGTCTTGTCTTTGTCTTGTCTTTGTCTTGTCTTTGTCTTGTCTTTGTCTTGTCTTTGTCTTGTCTTTGTCTTGTCTTTGTCTTGTCTTTGTCTTGTCTTTGTCTTGTCTTTGTCTTGTCTTTGTCTTGTCTTTGTCTTGTCTTTGTCTTGTCTTTGTCTTGTCTTTGTCTTGTCTTTGTCTTGTCTTTGTCTTGTCTTTGTCTTGTCTTTGTCTTGTCTTTGTCTTGTCTTTGTCTTGTCTTTGTCTTGTCTTTGTCTTGTCTTTGTCTTGTCTTTGTCTTGTCTTTGTCTTGTCTTTGTCTTGTCTTTGTCTTGTCTTTGTCTTGTCTTTGTCTTGTCTTTGTCTTGTCTTTGTCTTGTCTTTGTCTTGTCTTTGTCTTGTCTTTGTCTTGTCTTTGTCTTGTCTTTGTCTTGTCTTTGTCTTGTCTTTGTCTTGTCTTTGTCTTGTCTTTGTCTTGTCTTTGTCTTGTCTTTGTCTTGTCTTTGTCTTGTCTTTGTCTTGTCTTTGTCTTGTCTTTGTCTTGTCTTTGTCTTGTCTTTGTCTTGTCTTTGTCTTGTCTTTGTCTTGTCTTTGTCTTGTCTTTGTCTTGTCTTTGTCTTGTCTTTGTCTTGTCTTTGTCTTGTCTTTGTCTTGTCTTTGTCTTGTCTTTGTCTTGTCTTTGTCTTGTCTTTGTCTTGTCTTTGTCTTGTCTTTGTCTTGTCTTTGTCTTGTCTTTGTCTTGTCTTTGTCTTGTCTTTGTCTTGTCTTTGTCTTGTCTTTGTCTTGTCTTTGTCTTGTCTTTGTCTTGTCTTTGTCTTGTCTTTGTCTTGTCTTTGTCTTGTCTTTGTCTTGTCTTTGTCTTGTCTTTGTCTTGTCTTTGTCTTGTCTTTGTCTTGTCTTTGTCTTGTCTTTGTCTTGTCTTTGTCTTGTCTTTGTCTTGTCTTTGTCTTGTCTTTGTCTTGTCTTTGTCTTGTCTTTGTCTTGTCTTTGTCTTGTCTTTGTCTTGTCTTTGTCTTGTCTTTGTCTTGTCTTTGTCTTGTCTTTGTCTTGTCTTTGTCTTGTCTTTGTCTTGTCTTTGTCTTGTCTTTGTCTTGTCTTTGTCTTGTCTTTGTCTTGTCTTTGTCTTGTCTTTGTCTTGTCTTTGTCTTGTCTTTGTCTTGTCTTTGTCTTGTCTTTGTCTTGTCTTTGTCTTGTCTTTGTCTTGTCTTTGTCTTGTCTTTGTCTTGTCTTTGTCTTGTCTTTGTCTTGTCTTTGTCTTGTCTTTGTCTTGTCTTTGTCTTGTCTTTGTCTTGTCTTTGTCTTGTCTTTGTCTTGTCTTTGTCTTGTCTTTGTCTTGTCTTTGTCTTGTCTTTGTCTTGTCTTTGTCTTGTCTTTGTCTTGTCTTTGTCTTGTCTTTGTCTTGTCTTTGTCTTGTCTTTGTCTTGTCTTTGTCTTGTCTTTGTCTTGTCTTTGTCTTGTCTTTGTCTTGTCTTTGTCTTGTCTTTGTCTTGTCTTTGTCTTGTCTTTGTCTTGTCTTTGTCTTGTCTTTGTCTTGTCTTTGTCTTGTCTTTGTCTTGTCTTTGTCTTGTCTTTGTCTTGTCTTTGTCTTGTCTTTGTCTTGTCTTTGTCTTGTCTTTGTCTTGTCTTTGTCTTGTCTTTGTCTTGTCTTTGTCTTGTCTTTGTCTTGTCTTTGTCTTGTCTTTGTCTTGTCTTTGTCTTGTCTTTGTCTTGTCTTTGTCTTGTCTTTGTCTTGTCTTTGTCTTGTCTTTGTCTTGTCTTTGTCTTGTCTTGTCTTTGTCTTGTCTTTGTCTTGTCTTTGTCTTGTCTTTGTCTTGTCTTTGTCTTGTCTTTGTCTTGTCTTTGTCTTGTCTTTGTCTTGTCTTTGTCTTGTCTTTGTCTTGTCTTTGTCTTGTCTTTGTCTTGTCTTTGTCTTGTCTTTGTCTTGTCTTTGTCTTGTCTTTGTCTTGTCTTTGTCTTGTCTTTGTCTTGTCTTTGTCTTGTCTTTGTCTTGTCTTTGTCTTGTCTTTGTCTTGTCTTTGTCTTGTCTTTGTCTTGTCTTTGTCTTGTCTTTGTCTTGTCTTTGTCTTGTCTTTGTCTTGTCTTTGTCTTGTCTTTGTCTTGTCTTTGTCTTGTCTTTGTCTTGTCTTTGTCTTGTCTTTGTCTTGTCTTTGTCTTGTCTTTGTCTTGTCTTTGTCTTGTCTTTGTCTTGTCTTTGTCTTGTCTTTGTCTTGTCTTTGTCTTGTCTTTGTCTTGTCTTTGTCTTGTCTTTGTCTTGTCTTTGTCTTGTCTTTGTCTTGTCTTTGTCTTGTCTTTGTCTTGTCTTTGTCTTGTCTTTGTCTTGTCTTTGTCTTGTCTTTGTCTTGTCTTTGTCTTGTCTTTGTCTTGTCTTTGTCTTGTCTTTGTCTTGTCTTTGTCTTGTCTTTGTCTTGTCTTTGTCTTGTCTTTGTCTTGTCTTTGTCTTGTCTTTGTCTTGTCTTTGTCTTGTCTTTGTCTTGTCTTTGTCTTGTCTTTGTCTTGTCTTTGTCTTGTCTTTGTCTTGTCTTTGTCTTGTCTTTGTCTTGTCTTTGTCTTGTCTTTGTCTTGTCTTTGTCTTGTCTTTGTCTTGTCTTTGTCTTGTCTTTGTCTTGTCTTTGTCTTGTCTTTGTCTTGTCTTTGTCTTGTCTTTGTCTTGTCTTTGTCTTGTCTTTGTCTTGTCTTTGTCTTGTCTTTGTCTTGTCTTTGTCTTGTCTTTGTCTTGTCTTTGTCTTGTCTTTGTCTTGTCTTTGTCTTGTCTTTGTCTTGTCTTTGTCTTGTCTTTGTCTTGTCTTTGTCTTGTCTTTGTCTTGTCTTTGTCTTGTCTTTGTCTTGTCTTTGTCTTGTCTTTGTCTTGTCTTTGTCTTGTCTTTGTCTTGTCTTTGTCTTGTCTTTGTCTTGTCTTTGTCTTGTCTTTGTCTTGTCTTTGTCTTGTCTTTGTCTTGTCTTTGTCTTGTCTTTGTCTTGTCTTTGTCTTGTCTTTGTCTTGTCTTTGTCTTGTCTTTGTCTTGTCTTTGTCTTGTCTTTGTCTTGTCTTTGTCTTGTCTTTGTCTTGTCTTTGTCTTGTCTTTGTCTTGTCTTTGTCTTGTCTTGTCTTGTCTTTGTCTTGTCTTTGTCTTGTCTTTGTCTTGTCTTTGTCTTGTCTTTGTCTTGTCTTTGTCTTGTCTTTGTCTTGTCTTTGTCTTGTCTTTGTCTTGTCTTTGTCTTGTCTTTGTCTTGTCTTTGTCTTGTCTTTGTCTTGTCTTTGTCTTGTCTTTGTCTTGTCTTTGTCTTGTCTTTGTCTTGTCTTTGTCTTGTCTTTGTCTTGTCTTTGTCTTGTCTTTGTCTTGTCTTTGTCTTGTCTTTGTCTTGTCTTTGTCTTGTCTTTGTCTTGTCTTTGTCTTGTCTTTGTCTTGTCTTTGTCTTGTCTTTGTCTTGTCTTTGTCTTGTCTTTGTCTTGTCTTTGTCTTGTCTTTGTCTTGTCTTTGTCTTGTCTTTGTCTTGTCTTTGTCTTGTCTTTGTCTTGTCTTTGTCTTGTCTTTGTCTTGTCTTTGTCTTTGTCTTGTCTTTGTCTTGTCTTGTCTTGTCTTTGTCTTGTCTTGTCTTTGTCTTGTCTTTGTCTTGTCTTTGTCTTGTCTTTGTCTTGTCTTTGTCTTGTCTTTGTCTTGTCTTTGTCTTGTCTTTGTCTTGTCTTTGTCTTGTCTTTGTCTTGTCTTTGTCTTGTCTTTGTCTTGTCTTTGTCTTGTCTTTGTCTTGTCTTTGTCTTGTCTTTGTCTTGTCTTTGTCTTGTCTTTGTCTTGTCTTTGTCTTGTCTTTGTCTTGTCTTTGTCTGTCTTGTCTTGTCTTTGTCTTGTCTTTGTCTTGTCTTTGTCTTGTCTTTGTCTTGTCTTTGTCTTGTCTTTGTCTTGTCTTTGTCTTGTCTTTGTCTTGTCTTTGTCTTGTCTTTGTCTTGTCTTGTCTTTGTCTTGTCTTTGTCTTGTCTTTGTCTTGTCTTTGTCTTGTCTTTGTCTTGTCTTTGTCTTGTCTTTGTCTTGTCTTTGTCTTGTCTTTGTCTTGTCTTTGTCTTGTCTTTGTCTTGTCTTTGTCTTGTCTTTGTCTTGTCTTTGTCTTTGTCTTTGTCTTGTCTTTGTCTTGTCTTTGTCTTGTCTTTGTCTTGTCTTTGTCTTGTCTTTGTCTTTGTCTTTGTCTTGTCTTTGTCTTGTCTTTGTCTTGTCTTTGTCTTGTCTTTGTCTTGTCTTTGTCTTGTCTTTGTCTTGTCTTTGTCTTGTCTTTGTCTTGTCTTTGTCTTGTCTTTGTCTTGTCTTTGTCTTGTCTTTGTCTTGTCTTTGTCTTGTCTTTGTCTTGTCTTTGTCTTGTCTTTGTCTTGTCTTGTCTTGTCTTTGTCTTGTCTTTGTCTTGTCTTTGTCTTGTCTTTGTCTTGTCTTTGTCTTGTCTTTGTCTTGTCTTTGTCTTGTCTTTGTCTTGTCTTTGTCTTGTCTTTGTCTTGTCTTTGTCTTGTCTTTGTCTTGTCTTTGTCTTGTCTTTGTCTTTGTCTTTGTCTTTGTCTTTGTCTTTGTCTTTGTCTTTGTCTTTGTCTTTGTCTTTGTCTTTGTCTTGTCTTTGTCTTTGTCTTTGTCTTTGTCTTTGTCTTTGTCTTTGTCTTGTCTTTGTCTTTGTCTTTGTCTTTGTCTTTGTCTTTGTCTTTGTCTTTGTCTTGTCTTTGTCTTTGTCTTTGTCTTTGTCTTTGTCTTTGTCTTTGTCTTTGTCTTTGTCTTTGTCTTTGTCTTTGTCTTTGTCTTTGTCTTTGTCTTTGTCTTTGTCTTTGTCTTTGTCTTGTCTTTGTCTTTGTCTTTGTCTTTGTCTTTGTCTTTGTCTTTGTCTTTGTCTTTGTCTTTGTCTTTGTCTTTGTCTTTGTCTTTGTCTTTGTCTTTGTCTTGTCTTTGTCTTTGTCTTTGTCTTTGTCTTTGTCTTTGTCTTTGTCTTTGTCTTTGTCTTTGTCTTTGTCTTTGTCTTTGTCTTTGTCTTTGTCTTTGTCTTTGTCTTTGTCTTTGTCTTTGTCTTTGTCTTTGTCTTTGTCTTTGTCTTTGTCTTTGTCTTTGTCTTTGTCTTTGTCTTTGTCTTTGTCTTTGTCTTTGTCTTTGTCTTTGTCTTTGTCTTTGTCTTTGTCTTTGTCTTTGTCTTTGTCTTTGTCTTTGTCTTTGTCTTTGTCTTTGTCTTTGTCTTTGTCTTTGTCTTTGTCTTTGTCTTTGTCTTTGTCTTTGTCTTTGTCTTTGTCTTTGTCTTTGTCTTTGTCTTTGTCTTTGTCTTTGTCTTTGTCTTTGTCTTTGTCTTTGTCTTTGTCTTTGTCTTTGTCTTTGTCTTTGTCTTTGTCTTGTCTTTGTCTTTGTCTTTGTCTTTGTCTTTGTCTTTGTCTTTGTCTTTGTCTTTGTCTTTGTCTTTGTCTTTGTCTTTGTCTTTGTCTTTGTCTTTGTCTTTGTCTTTGTCTTTGTCTTTGTCTTTGTCTTTGTCTTTGTCTTTGTCTTTGTCTTTGTCTTTGTCTTTGTCTTTGTCTTTGTCTTTGTCTTTGTCTTTGTCTTTGTCTTTGTCTTTGTCTTTGTCTTTGTCTTTGTCTTTGTCTTTGTCTTTGTCTTTGTCTTTGTCTTTGTCTTTGTCTTTGTCTTTGTCTTTGTCTTTGTCTTTGTCTTTGTCTTTGTCTTTGTCTTTGTCTTTGTCTTTGTCTTTGTCTTTGTCTTTGTCTTTGTCTTTGTCTTTGTCTTTGTCTTTGTCTTTGTCTTTGTCTTTGTCTTTGTCTTTGTCTTTGTCTTTGTCTTTGTCTTTGTCTTTGTCTTTGTCTTTGTCTTTGTCTTTGTCTTTGTCTTTGTCTTTGTCTTTGTCTTTGTCTTTGTCTTTGTCTTTGTCTTTGTCTTTGTCTTTGTCTTTGTCTTTGTCTTTGTCTTTGTCTTTGTCTTTGTCTTTGTCTTTGTCTTTGTCTTTGTCTTTGTCTTTGTCTTTGTCTTTGTCTTTGTCTTTGTCTTTGTCTTTGTCTTTGTCTTTGTCTTTGTCTTTGTCTTTGTCTTTGTCTTTGTCTTTGTCTTTGTCTTTGTCTTTGTCTTTGTCTTTGTCTTTGTCTTTGTCTTTGTCTTTGTCTTTGTCTTTGTCTTTGTCTTTGTCTTTGTCTTTGTCTTTGTCTTTGTCTTTGTCTTTGTCTTTGTCTTTGTCTTTGTCTTTGTCTTTGTCTTTGTCTTTGTCTTTGTCTTTGTCTTTGTCTTTGTCTTTGTCTTTGTCTTTGTCTTTGTCTTTGTCTTTGTCTTTGTCTTTGTCTTTGTCTTTGTCTTTGTCTTTGTCTTTGTCTTTGTCTTTGTCTTTGTCTTTGTCTTTGTCTTTGTCTTTGTCTTTGTCTTTGTCTTTGTCTTTGTCTTTGTCTTTGTCTTTGTCTTTGTCTTTGTCTTTGTCTTTGTCTTTGTCTTTGTCTTTGTCTTTGTCTTTGTCTTTGTCTTTGTCTTTGTCTTTGTCTTTGTCTTTGTCTTGTCTTTGTCTTTGTCTTTGTCTTTGTCTTTGTCTTTGTCTTTGTCTTTGTCTTTGTCTTTGTCTTTGTCTTTGTCTTTGTCTTTGTCTTTGTCTTTGTCTTTGTCTTTGTCTTTGTCTTTGTCTTTGTCTTTGTCTTTGTCTTTGTCTTTGTCTTTGTCTTTGTCTTTGTCCTTTGTCTTTGTCTTTGTCTTTGTCTTTGTCTTTGTCTTTGTCTTTGTCATGTCTTTGTCTTTGTCTTTGTCTTTGTCTTTGTCTTTGTCTTTGTCTTTGTCTTTGTCTTTGTCTTTGTCTTTGTCTTTGTCTTTGTCTTTGTCTTTGTCTTTGTCTTTGTCTTTGTCTTTGTCTTTGTCTTTGTCTTTGTCTTTGTCTTTGTCTTTGTCTTTGTCTTTGTCTTTGTCTTTGTCTTTGTCTTTGTCTTTGTCTTTGTCTTTGTCTTTGTCTTTGTCTTTGTCTTTGTCTTTGTCTTTGTCTTTGTCTTTGTCTTTGTCTTTGTCTTTGTCTTTGTCTTTGTCTTTGTCTTTGTCTTTGTCTTTGTCTTTGTCTTTGTCTTTGTCTTTGTCTTTGTCTTTGTCTTTGTCTTTGTCTTTGTCTTTGTCTTTGTCTTTGTCTTTGTCTTTGTCTTTGTCTTTGTCTTTGTCTTTGTCTTTGTCTTTGTCTTTGTCTTTGTCTTTGTCTTTGTCTTTGTCTTTGTCTTTGTCTTTGTCTTTGTCTTTGTCTTTGTCTTTGTCTTTGTCTTTGTCTTTGTCTTTGTCTTTGTCTTTGTCTTTGTCTTTGTCTTTGTCTTTGTCTTTGTCTTTGTCTTTGTCTTTGTCTTTGTCTTTGTCTTTGTCTTTGTCTTTGTCTTTGTCTTTGTCTTTGTCTTTGTCTTTGTCTTTGTCTTTGTCTTTGTCTTTGTCTTTGTCTTTGTCTTTGTCTTTGTCTTTGTCTTTGTCTTTGTCTTTGTCTTTGTCTTTGTCTTTGTCTTTGTCTTTGTCTTTGTCTTTGTCTTTGTCTTTGTCTTTGTCTTTGTCTTTGTCTTTGTCTTTGTCTTTGTCTTTGTCTTTGTCTTTGTCTTTGTCTTTGTCTTTGTCTTTGTCTTTGTCTTTGTCTTTGTCTTTGTCTTTGTCTTTGTCTTTGTCTTTGTCTTTGTCTTTGTCTTTGTCTTTGTCTTTGTCTTTGTCTTTGTCTTTGTCTTTGTCTTTGTCTTTGTCTTTGTCTTTGTCTTTGTCTTTGTCTTTGTCTTTGTCTTTGTCTTTGTCTTTGTCTTTGTCTTTGTCTTTGTCTTTGTCTTTGTCTTTGTCTTTGTCTTTGTCTTTGTCTTTGTCTTTGTCTTTGTCTTTGTCTTTGTCTTTGTCTTTGTCTTTGTCTTTGTCTTTGTCTTTGTCTTTGTCTTTGTCTTTGTCTTTGTCTTTGTCTTTGTCTTTGTCTTTGTCTTTGTCTTTGTCTTTGTCTTTGTCTTTGTCTTTGTCTTTGTCTTTGTCTTTGTCTTTGTCTTTGTCTTTGTCTTTGTCTTTGTCTTTGTCTTTGTCTTTGTCTTTGTCTTTGTCTTTGTCTTTGTCTTTGTCTTTGTCTTTGTCTTTGTCTTTGTCTTTGTCTTTGTCTTTGTCTTTGTCTTTGTCTTTGTCTTTGTCTTTGTCTTTGTCTTTGTCTTTGTCTTTGTCTTTGTCTTTGTCTTTGTCTTTGTCTTTGTCTTTGTCTTTGTCTTTGTCTTTGTCTTTGTCTTTGTCTTTGTCTTTGTCTTTGTCTTTGTCTTTGTCTTTGTCTTTGTCTTTGTCTTTGTCTTTGTCTTTGTCTTTGTCTTTGTCTTTGTCTTTGTCTTTGTCTTTGTCTTTGTCTTTGTCTTTGTCTTTGTCTTTGTCTTTGTCTTTGTCTTTGTCTTTGTCTTTGTCTTTGTCTTTGTCTTTGTCTTTGTCTTTGTCTTTGTCTTTGTCTTTGTCTTTGTCTTTGTCTTTGTCTTTGTCTTTGTCTTTGTCTTTGTCTTTGTCTTTGTCTTTGTCTTTGTCTTTGTCTTTGTCTTTGTCTTTGTCTTTGTCTTTGTCTTTGTCTTTGTCTTTGTCTTTGTCTTTGTCTTTGTCTTTGTCTTTGTCTTTGTCTTTGTCTTTGTCTTTGTCTTTGTCTTTGTCTTTGTCTTTGTCTTTGTCTTTGTCTTTGTCTTTGTCTTTGTCTTTGTCTTTGTCTTTGTCTTTGTCTTTGTCTTTGTCTTTGTCTTTGTCTTTGTCTTTGTCTTTGTCTTTGTCTTTGTCTTTGTCTTTGTCTTTGTCTTTGTCTTTGTCTTTGTCTTTGTCTTTGTCTTTGTCTTTGTCTTTGTCTTTGTCTTTGTCTTTGTCTTTGTCTTTGTCTTTGTCTTTGTCTTTGTCTTTGTCTTTGTCTTTGTCTTTGTCTTTGTCTTTGTCTTTGTCTTTGTCTTTGTCTTTGTCTTTGTCTTTGTCTTTGTCTTTGTCTTTGTCTTTGTCTTTGTCTTTGTCTTTGTCTTTGTCTTTGTCTTTGTCTTTGTCTTTGTCTTTGTCTTTGTCTTTGTCTTTGTCTTTGTCTTTGTCTTTGTCTTTGTCTTTGTCTTTGTCTTTGTCTTTGTCTTTGTCTTTGTCTTTGTCTTTGTCTTTGTCTTTGTCTTTGTCTTTGTCTTTGTCTTTGTCTTTGTCTTTGTCTTTGTCTTTGTCTTTGTCTTTGTCTTTGTCTTTGTCTTTGTCTTTGTCTTTGTCTTTGTCTTTGTCTTTGTCTTTGTCTTTGTCTTTGTCTTTGTCTTTGTCTTTGTCTTTGTCTTTGTCTTTGTCTTTGTCTTTGTCTTTGTCTTTGTCTTTGTCTTTGTCTTTGTCTTTGTCTTTGTCTTTGTCTTTGTCTTTGTCTTTGTCTTTGTCTTTGTCTTTGTCTTTGTCTTTGTCTTTGTCTTTGTCTTTGTCTTTGTCTTTGTCTTTGTCTTTGTCTTTGTCTTTGTCTTTGTCTTTGTCTTTGTCTTTGTCTTTGTCTTTGTCTTTGTCTTTGTCTTTGTCTTTGTCTTTGTCTTTGTCTTTGTCTTTGTCTTTGTCTTTGTCTTTGTCTTTGTCTTTGTCTTTGTCTTTGTCTTTGTCTTTGTCTTTGTCTTTGTCTTTGTCTTTGTCTTTGTCTTTGTCTTTGTCTTTGTCTTTGTCTTTGTCTTTGTCTTTGTCTTTGTCTTTGTCTTTGTCTTTGTCTTTGTCTTTGTCTTTGTCTTTGTCTTTGTCTTTGTCTTTGTCTTTGTCTTTGTCTTTGTCTTTGTCTTTGTCTTTGTCTTTGTCTTTGTCTTTGTCTTTGTCTTTGTCTTTGTCTTTGTCTTTGTCTTTGTCTTTGTCTTTGTCTTTGTCTTTGTCTTTGTCTTTGTCTTTGTCTTTGTCTTTGTCTTTGTCTTTGTCTTTGTCTTTGTCTTTGTCTTTGTCTTTGTCTTTGTCTTTGTCTTTGTCTTTGTCTTTGTCTTTGTCTTTGTCTTTGTCTTTGTCTTTGTCTTTGTCTTTGTCTTTGTCTTTGTCTTTGTCTTTGTCTTTGTCTTTGTCTTTGTCTTTGTCTTTGTCTTTGTCTTTGTCTTTGTCTTTGTCTTTGTCATTGTATTGTCTTTGACTTGTCATGAAAATTTCTTTAAAACACATGCACATGGTGATACATTTCTCACCTTGCAGTACAGGGTAACAGAATCATTATGCAAGGTTTCGTAAACAAAAATATTTCTTTCTATAAAAATCAATTTGATCGTCCTCCCATTTTTTTCCAACCCACCAATTTCCACTGGTGATCATGGAAATTTCTTGAAAACACAAGGCAATAAAATTTTCTTCTTCTGATGGATACAGGATAGGCAAACAAAATCATTCGGCAAGGTTTCCTAAGCAAAAACAATTGTTTCAATGGAATTCAGTTTTATTGTCCTCTCAATTTTTCTAATTCACCAATTTCCACTACTGATCATGGAAATTTCTTGAAAACACATGGCAAAAATTTTTTCTTCTTCTGATGGATGCAGGATAGGGAAACAGAATCGTTCTGCAAGGATTCTTTCTATAAAAATCAATTTGATCGTCCTCCCATTTTTCCAATCCACCAATTTCCACTACTGATCACGGAAATTATTTGAAAACACATGGCGATAAAATTTTCTTCTTCTGATGGATACAAGATAGGCAAAAAAATCATCCAGCAAGGTTTCCTAAGCAACAACAATTGTTTCAATAGAAATCAATTTTATTGCCCTCTCAATTTTTCCGACCCACTAATTTCCACTAATGATCATGGAAATTTCTTGAAAACACATGGCAATAAAATTTTCTTCTTCTGATGGATGCAGGATAGGCAAACAAAATCATTCGGCAAGGTTTCGTAAACAAAAATATTTGTTTCCCATTTTTTCCAACCCACCAATTTCCACTACTTATCACGGAAATTACTTGAAAACACATGGCGATAAAATTTTCGTCTTCTGATGGATGCAGGATAGGGAAACAGAATCATTCTGCAAGGATTCTTTCTATAAAAATCAATTTGATCGTCCTCCCATTTTTTTCCAATCCACCAATTTCCACTGGTGATCATGGAAATTTCTTGAAAACACATGGCAATAAAATTTTCTTCTTCTGATGGATGCAGGGTAGGGAAACAGAATCGTTCTGCAAGGATTCTTTCTATAAAAATCAATTTGATCGTCCTCCCATTTTTTCCAACCCACTACTACCCACATTTCCACTACTGATCACGGAAATTATTTGAAAACACATGGCGATAAAATTTTCTTCTTCTGATGGATACAAGATAGGCAAAAAAAATCATCCAGCAAGGTTTCCTAAGCAACAACAATTGTTTCAATAGAAATCAATTTTATTGTCCTCTCAATTTTTCCAACCCACTAATTTCCACTAATGATCATGGAAATTTCTTGAAAACACATGGCAATAAAATTTTCTTCTTCTGATGGATACAGGATAGGTAAACAAAATCATCCGGCAAGGTTTTCTAAGCAAAAACAATTGTTTCAATGGAAATCAGTTTCAGTTATCAGTTAAAAAATCTTATTTCTAGTCTTAAGATAGCTGTAAAAATTTTCTCTTTCAAAAAAAAATATTTCAACATTGTAACCTCCTAGTTTTAAAATATCCAAAATGTAAAAACAAAATAATTTGGCACCGCCAAGCTAACGCATTTGTGCCTATCAAATAAACGAAATGAATAAAAAAATCAATTTTATTGTCCTCTCAATTTTTCCAACCCACCAATTTCCACTAATGATCATGGAAATTTCTTGAAAACACAAGGCAGTAAAATTTTCTTCTTCTGATGGATACAGGATAGGCAAACAAAATCATCCTGCAAGGTTTCGTAAACAAAAATATTTCTTTCTATAAAAATCAATTTTATCGTCCTCCCAATTTGTTTTCCAATCCACCAATTTCCACTAATGATCATGGAAATTATTTAAAAACACATGACGATACATTTTTAAATTTTTGTTTGATGCAGGATAGTGAAACAGAATCATTCTGTAACGTTTTCTAAGGAAAATTAATTCTTACAATAAAAATCAATTTGATAGTCCTCCCAATTTTTTTCCCTATTTTGGGATATTGAAATAAAAAAGTGTATGCTCACAGCGCCGCCTTGAAGGTGATATCCAATTTAATCATTACATCATTAAATAGTCCTTGCCCCAGTAACAATTTAGGCTTTATGGTGGTTTTATAGCCACTCATACAACCTAGATTGCACTTGTAGCGTGCTATAAAACTTCAATTGTGACTTAGATTACATTACAGTAAACGTCATTTTCCTAAATTAATAAACTTTACCTAACATGAATTGGAAGTTTTAGTCTCCCTAGCGCCGCCTGGTGGGCGAATTCTGTAATTGTAATCTTCTGATGGATGCAGGATAGGGAAACAGAATCGTTCTGCAAGGATTCTTTCTATAAAAATCAATTTTGTCGTCCTCCCATTTTTTCCAACCCACCAATTTCCACTACTGATCACGGAAATTATTTGAAAACACATGGCGATAAAATTATCTCCTTCTGATGGATACAGGATAGGCAAACAAAATCATCCAACAAGGTTTCCTAAGCAACAACAATTGTTTCAATAGAAATCAATTTGATTGTCCTCTCAATTTTTCCAACCCATCAATTTCCACTACTGATCACGGAAATTACTTGAAAACACATGGCGATAAAATTTTCGTCTTCTGATGGATGCAGGATAGGGAAACAGAATCATTCTGCAAGGATTCTTTCTATAAAATCAATTTGATCGTCCTCCCATTTTTTTCCAACCCACCAATTTCCACTACTGATCACGGAAATTATTTGAAAACACATGGCGATAAAATTTTCTCCTTCTGATGGATACAGGATAGGCAAACAAAATCATCCGGCAAGGTTTCCTAAGCAACAACAATTGTTTCAATAGAAATCAATTTTATTATTTAGCCCCTCTCTTTTTATTTCTCGTTTTTAGAAGTTTTCTCCTGCCTTGTGGGACCGATCAGCTCCAGACTGCAACTATGTAACCGCCGTCGCACTTACCACTACGGAAACTGAAGCGAGAGCGACTCGAGGTCCGATGACTTTTGAAGGATTCCCCGCGGGTCCGAAGAATACCATCCGCCAATCCGACCTATTAGACTGAGGCGCTAATTTGTTTCGCTGATCTCCCGTTTGCCCGAAAGTTGGAAGTTTTGCTCTTCTCTCCCGGTCACCATCTACGCTTTCTCTCCCCTGTCCTTGATACAACTGCTTCTACAGCCTCCATCTGATTATCTTGACCAAGCATAAGTCTCTGCTAAAAAAGTTTAAATTTGTATTCCGTATTCCTAGCTTTAAGATAGTTGTGATTTTACCTCTTTGTTAAAACTATTGTCCCCCATCTTGTAAATAGAATGGCAGCCCTAAGTTTGCGCCGCTAAAACAACAAAAATGATCCATAAAAAATTGAAAAACGATCCATAAAAAAGTTGTCAATGTTCCATAAAACAATACTGAAAATCCATAAAAAAGTGTGAATGATCCATAAAAAAGGGTGATTTGATCCATAGATTATGTAAAATTGAACCATAAAATGGTCTCAAAAGAGCACTAAAATAGTAATAAAAGAGCAATTAAAATGAACCAATGCCCCATAAAAATATTGGAAATGTTCCATAAAATGATACATTTTGCGCCATAAATTAACTGATATTGATCCATAGAATATTAACAATGTACATTAAAACACGTCGATATGTTCCATAATATCGACAAAAGTGCTCCACGGTATTACAAAATGGAGCAATAAAATGACAGAAAAAGTTCCATAAATTTGATGAAAATGTTTGCTAAATAATTTTTCTTGGTCCATAGAAGATGTAAAAATGAACATTAGAAATGATTCATATATCGAACGTTAAATTATGGTTCATGGATATTTACAAAACGATCCATAAGAAAATAAAATGTTAAACGATCCATTAATATGTGCTTATGCACCAGAAAAATTAAATTTAATGAATTCATGCGAAATTTTTGCTATTCGAACTAATAATAAAGTTTATTACATTTGGTTGTAATGTCAAACTACAACAAACAATGCATACATTATAGTTAAACTTCAGCTTCCGTACCCAACTAGTCAGCTAACTGACCTTAGCTAACCTGAAATCATTATGGCAATTCTTTAAACGTCAGGGTATTTATGATATTAGAGCGCTGAGTGTTATTAGACCACCTATACAGGCTGGCATGAGTCGCAAATACTATGAATAACTATCTGAAGCGAAAACGGACACTTTATACACGAACACTGACTAATGTGGCTACGCCACATCGCTTTCTTGTGCACTGTCCGACTTCGCTGCCGCTCAGTCGGCTTTTAACTAGCTATAGCCCCTATGTTTAAGTAAACCGGGCAAACGAGAGGACCACAGGTTTGCCTGCAATTCCAGCTACGGGTTAATCAATGCCTCGTCCAACGGATCCTCAGCGGCTTTGCGCCGCTTCGGATCCTTGGCCTCGGATATGCGGCCAAGCCGCATCACACTAACTCCCAGTATAAGCTCACTTGTTAAAACACTGTCACTGTTATGAGAATTATTAAGCACAACTTATTTTTTAAGTTTACCATAAAATTTCGCATGAATTCATTAAATTTATTTTTTCTAATGCATAAGCACATATTAATGGGTCGTTTTACATTTTCTTTTCTTATGGATCGTTTTGTAAATATCCATGAACCATAATTTCGTTCGATATATGAATCATTTCTAATGTTCATTTTTACATCTTCTATGGACCAAGAAAAATTATTTAGTAAACATTTTCGTCAAATTTATGGAACTTTTTCTGACATTTTATTGCTCCATTTTGTAATACCGTGGAACATTTTTGTCGATATTATGGAACATATCGACGTGTTTTAATGTACATTGTTAATATTCTATGGATCAATGTCAGTTAATTTATGGCGCAAAATGTATCATTTTATGGAACATTTCCAATATTTTTATGGGGCATTGGTTCATTTTAATTGCTCTTTTATTACTATTTTAGTGCTCTTTTGAGACCATTTTATGGTTCAATTTTACATAATCTATGGATCAAATCACCCTTTTTTATGGATCATTCACACAGTTTTATGGATTTTCAGTTTTGTTTTATGGAACATTGACAACTTTTTTATGGATCGTTTTACAATTCTTTATGGATTATTTTAAATATTTTATATGCAAAAGTACATTTTCCCAAATAGAATTGTATCCCTAGTTTTAAAACGCCTGTGAAATTTCTCATAAATATTTGTTCCCCCTTTTGTATACCAAACTATATTGTTAGTTTTAAGATAACTGTAAATATTTTCTAAAAAACTATTACTATCGAATTCCTTGTTTTGAATTTTTTCATAAAAAAAATCTTTTGCCCCCTCTCTTGTATATAGAATCTTATTTCTAGTCTTAAGATAGCTGTAAAATCAAGACCATCGGAAACAATCAATGTATCGTATGACCTCACACGGAACATTGATTGGAAGAGTTACGCGACCACGATATCCGTTAAAATCGAATCCACTCAAGAACTTCCTCCGGAGGAAGAGTACAGGTTTTTGGCTGGCTTGATTCTCGACAGTGCGAATCAAGCTCAGACTAAACCAGTACCCAGCGCGAATACCCATGGACGGTCTCCCACCCTGTGGTGGGATAAAGAGTGCTCAGAGTTGTACGCGGAAAAGTCCACTGCATATAAGGCCTTCCGGGAAGACGGGTTACCCGCTAGCTATCTACAGTACGCGTCGTTAGAAAAGCGAATGAAGAGTCTAATGAAAGCCAAAAAACGTAGTTATTGGCGCCGGTTCGTCGACGGGTTAACGAGAGAAACAGCGATGAGCACTCTTTGGGGTACGGCTCGACGTATGCGTAACCGTAATAGTACCAACGAGAACGTGGAATATTCAAACCGTTGGATATTTGCTTTCGCCAAGAAGATCTGCCCGGACTCTGTCCCGGTACAGAAAACGTACCGCGCCGCGTCTCCTCACGATACCGCGAACGAAACACCGTTTTCGATGGTGGAGTTTTCACTTGCTCTCTTATCATGCAACAATAACGCCCCAGGGTTAGACAGAATCAAATTCAACTTGCTGAAGAATCTACCTGACACTGCAAAAAGGCGCTTGTTGAATTTATTTAACAAGTTTCTTGAGGGTAACATTGTCCCTCATGACTGGAGGCAAGTGAAGGTCATCGCCATCCAAAAACCAGGAAAACCAGCCTCCGACCACAACTCATATCGGCCGATTGCAATGCTGTCCTGTATTCGGAAGTTGTTCGAGAAAATGATCTTGTTTCGCCTCGACAATTGGGTTGAAGCAAATGGCTTACTGTCAGATACACAATTTGGCTTCCGCAAAGGCAAAGGGACGAACGATTGCCTTGCGTTGCTTTCTACAGAAATCCAAATAGCCTATGCTAACAAAGAGCAGATGGCATCAGTCTTCTTGGATATTAAGGGGGCTTTTGACTCAGTTTCTATCAACATTCTGTCAGAGAAGCTGCACCAGCATGGTCTTTCGCCAATTTTAAATAACTTTTTGCTAAACCTGTTGTCTGAAAAGCACATGCACTTTTCGCATGGCGATTTAACAACATCGCGATTTAGCTACATGGGTCTTCCCCAGGGCTCATGTCTAAGTCCCCTGCTCTACAATTTCTACGTGAATGACATTGACGATTGTCTTGCCAATTCATGCACGCTAAGGCAACTTGCAGACGACGGCGTGGTCTCTGTTACAGGGCCCAAAGCTGCCGACTTGCAAGGACCATTACAAAATACCTTGGACAATTTGTCTGCTTGGGCTCTTCAGCTGGGTATTGAGTTCTCCACGGAGAAAACTGAGTTGGTTGTTTTTTCTAGGAAGCGTGAGCCGGCGCAACTCCAGCTTCTATTAATGGGTGCAACGATCAACCAGGTTTTCACATTTAAATATCTCGGGGTCTGGTTCGACTCTAAAGGTACCTGGGGATGTCACATTAGGTATCTGAAACAGAAATGCCAACAAAGGATCAATTTTCTCCGAACAATAACTGGAACATGGTGGGGTGCTCACCCAGGAGACCTGATCAGGTTATACCAAACAACGATATTGTCGGTGATGGAGTACGGGTGTTTCTGTTTCCGCTCCGCTGCGAACATACACTTCATCAAACTGGAGAGAATCCAGTATCGTTGCTTGCGCGTTGCCTTGGGTTGCATGCACTCGACCCATACGATGAGTCTCGAAGTGCTGGCGGGCGTTCTTCCGCTAAAAAATCGATTTTGGGAACTCTCATATCGATTGCTCATCCGATGCGACATTCTGAACCCGTTGGTGATTGAAAACTTCGAGAGGCTCGTCGAGCTTAATTCTCAAACCCGATTTATGGCCTTGTACTTCGACTACATGGCACAGAGCATTAATCCTTCTTCATATACTCCCAGCCGTGTTCGTTTCCTAGATACTTCTGATTCTACTGTATTCTTCGACACATCCATGAAGGAAGAGATTCGTGGAATCCCGGACCATATACGCCCGCAAGTGATCCCCAATATATTTTATAATAAATTCCGAGAAGTCGACTGTGACAAAATGTTCTACACTGACGGATCAAATCTCGATGGGTCCACTGGCTTCGGTATCTTCAACAATACTATCACCGCTTCATTCAAGCTCAATGATCCCGCTTCAGTTTACGTCGCAGAGTTAGCTGCAATTCAGTACACCCTTGGGATCATCGACACTCTGCCCACAGATCACTACTTCATCATTTCGGACAGCCTCAGCTCCATCGAGGCTCTTCGTGCGATGAAGCCCAAAAAGCAATTCCCATATTTCCTGGGGAAGATACGGGAGTCCTTGTGTACGTTATCTGAAAAATCTTATCAAATTACCTTTGTTTGGGTCCCCTCTCATTGTTCTATCCCGGGCAATGAAAAGGCCGACTCATTAGCAAAGGTGGGCGCATTAAATGGTGACATATACGAAAGACCAATCTGCTTCAACGAATTTTTTAGTATTTGTCGTCAGAGGACACTCAACAGTTGGCAAACCTCGTGGAGCAATGGTGAACTTGGACGATGGCTACATTCCATTATCCCAAAGGTATCAACGAAGCCTTGGTTCAGGGGGATGGATGTGGGTCGGGATTTTATTCGTGTAATGTCCCGACTTATGTCCAACCACTACACCTTGGATGCGCATCTGCGGCGTATTGGGCTTGCGGAGAGTAGTCTGTGCGCTTGTGACGAGGGCTATCACGACATCGAGCACGTTGTCTGGGTATGCGCCGGGTACTTGGACGCCAGGTCTCAGTTAAAGGATTCCCTTCGGGCCCGAGGTAGACCACCCAATGTCCCAGTCCGAGATATACTGGCAAATCGTGATTTCCCCTATATGTCCCTTATTTATACTTTCATAAAAACGACAAATATCCCAATTTAGCCCCTCTCTTTTTATTTCTCGTTTTAGAAGCTTTCTCTTGCCTTGTGGGACCGATCAGCTCCAGACTGCAACTATGTAACCGCCGTCGCACTTACCACTACGGAAACTGAAGCGAGAGCGACTCAAGGTCCGATGACTTTTGAAGGATTCCCCGCGGGTCCGAAGAATACCATCCGCCAATCCGACCTACTAGACTGAGGCGGTAATCTTTCGCTGATCTCCCGTTTGAGCGAAAGTTGCAAGTTTTGCTCTTCTCTCCCGGTCACCATCTACGCTTTCTCTCCCCTGTCCTTGATACAACTGCTTCTACAGCCCCCCTCTGAATATCTTGACCAAGCATAAGTCTCCGCTAAAAAAGTTCAAATTTGTATTCTGTATTCCTAGTTTTAAGATAGTTGTAATTTTACCTCTTTGTTAAAACTATTGTCCCCCATCTTGTAAATAGAATTGTATCCCTAGTCTTAAAACACATGCGAATTTTCTCATAAATATTTGTTCCCCCTTTTGTGTACCAAACTATATTGTTAGTTTTAAGATAAGTGTAAATATTTCCTAAAAATTATTACTATTGAATTCCTTGTTTTAAAATTTTTTCATAAAAAAAATCTTTCGCCCCCTCTCTTGTATATAGAATCTTATTTCTAGTCTTAAGATAGCTGTAAAATTTTTCTTTTTTAAAAAAATATTTCAACATTGTAACCTCCTAGTTTTAAAATATACAAAATGTAAAAACAAAAGAATTTGGCACCGCCAAGCTAACGCATTTGTGCCTATCAAATAAACGAAATGAATAAAAAAAAAAAAAAAAATAGCTGTAAAAATTTTCTCTTTCAAAAAAATATTTCAACATTGTAACCTCCTAGTTTTAAAATATCCAAAATGTAAAAACAAAATAATTTGGCACCGCCAAGCTAACGCATTTGTGCCTATCAAATAAACGAAATGAATAAAAAAATCAATTTTATTGTCCTCTCAATTTTTCCAACCCACCAATTTCCACTAATGATCATGGAAATTTCTTGAAAACACAAGGCAGTAAAATTTTCTTCTTCTGATGGATACAGGATAGGCAAACAAAATCATCCTGCAAGGTTTCGTAAACAAAAATATTTCTTTCTATAAAAATCAATTTTATCGTCCTCCCAATTTGTTTTCCAATCCACCAATTTCCACTAATGATCATGGAAATTACTTAAAAACACATGACGATACATTTTTAAATTTTTGTTTGATGCAGGATAGTGAAACAGAATCATTCTGTAACGTTTTCTAAGGAAAATTAATTCTTACAATAAAAATCAATTTGATAGTCCTCCCAAATTTTTTCCCTATTTTGGGATATTGAAATAAAAAAGTGTGTGCTCACAGCGCCGTCTTGAAGGTGATATCCAATTTAATCATTACATCATTAAATAGTCCTTGCCCCAGTAACAATTTAGGCTTTGTGGTGGTTTTATAGCCACTCATACAACCTAGATTGCACTTGTAGCGTGCTATAAAACTTCAATTGTGACTTAGATTACATTACAGTAAACGTCATTTTCCTAAATTAATAAACTTTACCTAACATGAATTGGAAGTTTTAGTCTCCCTAGCGCCGCCTGGCGAATTCTGTAATTATCTATTCGCCGTCGGGTAGCACTCGACTCGCTGATGAATATTGCCGAAGACATCACACTTCTTAATAATGTGCTGCCTGGTCTATCTATTTCAATTAGTTTTGTCCATAATCGCATAGCTCTCTCTAATTTTTTCCGAGAACACCATCTCTTCTAAGTTATTAGACGTTTGTGACATTCTAAATTCTACATTGTGCTGAAAGCTGGTACGCTCACGTTAAACTTATTCAATGATAGTTGCGTTTACGAGAGGTTAGATTTATTTACTCTATTGTGTAGCACCCCTGGCGCTGCAGTTATCAATTAATTGGATATCCAATTGCTCTAAATGTTAGGTCTAAGCAAACACAAAACAACTTTACCAAATAAAGTATGGTGCTAAATGTTAACTCAGATGAATTATTCGAGCCCCAATTAGTCGAAATCCCATAAGCTAAGTGATTCCTATTAGGTGGGTACCGCACAATACGAATCCACGTAGTAGGAATCAGCGTAGTAGGAGACCCGACTGTATCAAAATTCAGTATGTAGACAACCCTGGAGAACTTATCATTTGTGAAATTATAAAAAATCCATATTGGAAGTTGTAAAACAAAACGATGAAAAATTAATTGCGCAATTCAGAAAAAATATTATTCCACGAATAGCTCAAAATTAACCAAGTAAGTACATATTTTACTGTCAGCAGTGCTACCGCCAGTTGCTGGACGTAGTCCTGGTAGCACAATCTTCCTGACCAATATAACTACTAAAGCATTTTCTGTTGATTTGAAAGTGATCGATTTGGATTTCAGATCCTTTGTCAGGTGATCTGCAGGGAGCCATGTGGGTATTTTTAAAACTACGTGACAGATTTGTGTATTCCAACGTTGGAATATTCAAACAAATCCATTCAGTCAATCCTTTAGACGTAATCAGCGAGAATGGTTTTATGGTAGTTCAAACTACGCATATCATTTACAATACACGATTAATCGTATCTTTTCTATAAATCGTTATAAGTCAATGGAAGTAAATTGATTAGAGAGAGCCAAATAAAGGTTTTTCAAAAATTCAACGGAAAAAATGAGATTGATCTAATTATTATTTCCTTATTTCAATGAACTTTAATATTCAATAAAGCGATCAAATATTATCAAGTGATTCATTTTCAATCGTCCTGGTCGGGACTATTGATTGATTCATAAATGAAATACGATACGGCCGTTATAAAATTTACTTCCTGAAAAACTCAAATTTTCATGACGTAATAACGCTATGGAAACAAAAAAAAAGTTGTTGCTTTCAGCGTGATTTTCGTGATACCTACTCTCGAATCTCAATAAAACAAAAGAAAAAGAAATATTATCAAAACAAATATATTATTTTGGTTTACAATCTCGCAAAATGCGTCATTCAATTTTTTTTAAATCCAAGTTTCAGTATGATAATTATTCCATGAGAATCTGAGGAAACTTTGCTAAGATTTCTTGCATTTCTGAAAACACGAAACAACATCTGTGTTCAAAAATGTTTCAAAGCAGTCAAATTTAGTATGAAAATTAATTATAGGGATTCCCAAAAATTCGTTCGTTGGTATTTGTGGAATGTCGAAAATATTTGCTTCAACTGTTATAAATTTCATCAGGTTTTCATCAATGCTGTGTGGAAATCGGTTTCTGAGAAATGAAACCACTCTTACAAAAAAATGTGACATGTGATAATTGATGGAACTTCCAAATAATTTTCAATTTGGCAAGCCTCCATTATTGTTTGGAATAAAGCCAAAGATGTTTTTAAATATGTGTTATCAATTCAACACAAAACCGTTGGTTTCAAACGATCATCAGTTTCAAAATCATCAAATATCAACATGCAAATTCGACATAGAAAATGTTTTTCCATTATTTGGCGCATAAAGATAAAATAGTATCGCGGTTTGTTTCAGTCTCGTAAAATAATAAAATATCATAGATCTCCCAAGAGAATCGAAAATCATCAAGTTTCAATGAAGAAATTTATTTGAAATCATTTTCAACTATTTCTACATTCAGAATTACTCAAAAACAGTTGTGCTAAAAGCTTTCGATATTTCGAGCTTTCGTAGCACGCCATCTGCATCAACCCAAGGATAACTTTTAGTACATTTGTTTTTCTTTTCGTATCTTTCCACGCTGTTTCGCGTGCGACGGTACACTGCGTATCGCGAGGAAAATTGAAAAACGCTGTTATGAAGTTTTCCAAAACGATTTTTTCTTTGTACCATCAGATTCCTTGGTTTCTAACGAATCCGTACATATGCAACACTTGGGTAGTTTTGTAGGAAATATCGAAGAAACAGCAGGTTAAAAATATTGCTTCACTTTTGCGCACCTATACATACAAATTTTACTTTAGTTGTGTCTGTGCGGGTGGAAAAACTGCTTCTAGTAAAATGGAAATTTTTCAATGAAAAGCGGAAAATATGGAAAATCGGAGAAAATCACGTCCTACAAAAATTGTTTAGCTATGTTGTATTGGAAAAATCAAAATTTTAAACACATGATTGCAAAAACTGTGTGCTTTTTCAACCGGAAAAAGCACACAGTTTTCCGAGTTGGAAAATTTTGAATTTTCCATTTCGGCCAATTCGTAGTAAAAACAATTATCTAGGTCGTGATTTTTTTCTTTTTTCCATATTTTGTCATTTTCTTTGAAAATAAAATAAAAAACCGCAAAAAACACGAAAAATGGCGGATTGCCCGACGGGGGCCTTAAGTACTGTGAAATACATTCTCCAATGTGTTTATGTTGCATTCTGTTTCGTACACTTTGTAAGTGATATTGAGTTTTTGAACGTATTACAGTGAAGACCCTATTTTAGTCGTATTAGGCATAGTGCCTCACCATTTCATTAATTACTCGGAATATAGTTGATGCAATGCGTATGAATTGGCACCAATATCTTTGCTTTCTTCTTATGAAACATTATGATAACAAAAATCGCCGTGCCATTTGAAACAATGCGTTGAACAAAGATGGCTTACGCCGCTCTAACTACCGGCTTCTTACGGTTAAGACGAAAATAGGCTCATTACTCTATGTGAAGTTTTTACACGTCAGCATTTTTGTTATTTAGAGCGAGTTCAAAGCTATTCCACGAATGACTAGATTTTTCGATAGCGTGCGAAAAGAACTTTCCATGGCCGTATATGCAATATACGTAACCACAAACAAAAATTTTTAGTTTGTTTACGTCGAAATTTCACCTGAAGGATTTCGAGAATTCGCTTTTTAATACGAAGTGTGCGCCTAATTTAAAATTCCGGAATAATGAGGCTGAAAAATAATAACAAGTATCGATTGATTTGCAGTTTTATTGAAAAGACATCTCACGCGATCAATACTTTATCATCAAAAGTGGCCAGGTGGCATCATTGCGCGTATAGTCGTAAGTTGGCGAGATTTCCGCGTCACATATTTAAAATTCTGTAATGCAGCCAACAGTCTGCTCTTTTATGCAACGCATTCTCTTTTACACGATCTTCTTTAATTAAAATGATAAAATATGATAAGTGAAAGCATCGCCAGCAGACCCTGGACTTCCCTACTATAAATTAGAAGTCAATAGTTAAACAACCGAAGCACTAGAGAAATACTCCTTACAGTTAGGTTATTTGCGTTCTGATGAAGTCCAAAATATAAGCAACCATCTGTATTCGCTTAATTTAAAGTAACTAGAAGAAAAAAAAAGCTTTCGTTTTTAATTCGGTCAGGTGTCCAACGCCGTCTCTAGGCGGCCTACTTATTTAAACGCTTTAATGAAAAATCCATTACTTACAAGAATTCTATATCTATAATCTATATTATTTTCGTTTTTCTCATCACGAATCCGACCTACAAAAGTTTTTTCAAGCCAAAAAAAAAATTGGGCGCTAGAGTTAAGTTACGTTTACTGCTGTCACTAATAATCGGCGATTGATGTTTTTGCCAGAATTTCCTCTCAAAATGAATTTTGACAGTATGCTTATTCGCCCTTTTCAAAAAATACGCGTTATATATATATATATATATATATATATATATATATATATATATATATATATATATATATATATATATATATATATATATATATACATATATATATATATATATATATATATATATATATATATATATATATATATTATATATATATATATATATATATATATATATATATATATATATATATATATATATATATATATATATATATATATATATATATATATATATATATACATATATATATATATATATATATATATATATATATATATATATATATATATATATATATATATATATATATATATATATATATATATATATATATATATATATATATATATATATATATATATATATATATTCTTGCACAATCCATCATTACATTTCGGCATACTTTCCAAAACTAGTGGAAATCTCAAAAGGAAAATTGTCCAATAATCTTAAAACCACAAGCCAACAATTCGCAGAAAAAAACTATCGTAGGAAAAGTTTTGCTCCCAAGATAAGAACCTAGCTAATGATTATGGTTGATCTGCATACACACTTAAACGCAATTACAAGGACGTTCATCAATGCACAACGAGCTACTCCATCCTGGAAAAGCATCACTTATTAATGCCATCCGACAACGATACTGGCCACTGAAGGCTCGTTCCACTGTGCGTCAGATAACCCGTAAATGTGTGAAGTGTTACCGTACAAGACCAGAAACATCCGTTCAGCTCATGGGAAATCTTCGTCAGCCGCGAATCGTACCGTCTCCGCCTTTCGCCGTAACTGGTGTGGATTACGCTGGTCCGCTCTGCGTAAAGTAAGAAACATACCGCCCAAAACTCGTGAAGGCTTATGTAGCTGTATACGTGTGTATGACCACGAAAGCAGTACACCTTGAAGCAGTATCTGACCTGACTAGTGATGCGCTTCTGGCGTCAGTCGCAGAGGCTTAATTCAACAACTCTATTCTGACAATGCTACTAATTTCAAGGGAGCCAACCACGAGATGCATCAATTATGTCGCCTATTTCAAATCAACAAATGCTTGACCAAGTACATCAATTTCGTGCACAACTTGAGATTCAATGGCATTTAATTGCTCCAGACGCTCCAGAGTTTGGTAGGCTTTGGGAAGCGGCAGTAAAATCAACTAAAACTCATCTGAGGTGTGTCGTCGGCAATGCTAGCCTGACATTCGAGGAAATGGCGACAATTCTTACTGAAATTGAAGCCGTGCTGAATTCGAGACCTTTATTCAGTATTTCATCCGATCCTGAATATTCACTGGTAATAACCCCAGCACATTTCCTGATAGGCAGACCACTCATCGCACCAGCTGAACCATCGCTTGAGGACATAAAGGTAAGCCGTTTGAACCGTTGGCAACATTTACAGCTCATGCGTGAACAGTTTTGGAGCCGAGACTATCTTAACTCGTTACAACCGCGTAAGAAAAATCATCGGACA
>NW_026683518.1:0-40779 GCF_030247195.1 Topomyia yanbarensis | reverse complement strand
TTTAGTTCTCGCCGTTCGCTGAAACTATCCCTGGCAGCAATGTTCCAGTGGAATCTAATCACGTTAATTGCGATAGAACTGAAGTTTTAGTTTTATGGATAATACTTGTTACTTACTAGTTCTGAAATGAAGGGTTAAAACCATGTTAGCTAGCCTTTCCTGCGAATTTCTGGAATAAATCGAATGTTCCAGCTGTTCAAAAACGTTTTTGTTTATAAACAACATGGGCATCCAAATTATAGTACATTTGGTCAATGTACTAAAAGTACACAAAAATATACAGCAATAGATTCCAATGAAGTTCATGTGTTGCAAGTTACCCCATATGCGTGGTTACTTGCAACAGGCATAATTTTTGGTCATCCTGAAAACAGGGAATGATGCTTTGATTTGATAAATACCATTAAGTAGTCTTTATACTCCCGTTAGCGCTTGTACATATTGAAAATTATTCTAATGTTACAGCATTTTTAGTTATACCGCTTTTAAGTTGAAAAGTGTTGCAAGTAACCCCGTTTGACGGTACTAACGAGAGCGTGGAATATTCAAACCGTTGGATATTCGATTTTGCCAAGAAGGTTTGTCCGGATTCCGCCCCGGCACAGAAGATCTACCGCGCCGCATCCCCTCACGATAACGCGAACGAAACACCGTTTTCGATGGTGGAGTTCTCACTTGCTCTCTTGTCATGCAACAATAACGCCCCAAGGCCAGACAGAATCCAATTAAACTTGTTAAAGAATCTGCCAGACTCTGCCAAGAGACGCTTGTTGAATTTATTTTATAAGTTTCTTGAGGGTAATATTGTCCCTCATGACTGAAGGCAAGTGAAGGTCATCGCCATTCAAAAACCAGGAAAACCAGCCTCCGATCACAACTAGTATCGACCGATTGCGATGCTGTCCTGGGGTGGCATTCCGCATCTCGATTCGAGTGACTCGATTCGAGTGACTCGTTTTGACTAAATTGCGGCATTACGTATCGCATTCGACAAAGCGTTCGAGCTGGTTAGATTGTGGTACTAGATTTCGACTGCCTGTTCGAGCGCAAACTGTCAAATAAGAGTATACACTGAGAAAATATACTTTTAATTCTGCTACGAATAAGTTTCATAAAACCAACTTTGGTAAAAGGAGAAATTGTTTTCATTTATTTACTTTTTATTTAAATTAGTTGCTTGTCATCGAAATATATATGGAAAAGATTCGTAAATATAACATTTTTTCTAGTACTCAATAGGGGTGAGCACTTTGAAATAAAATCGATACGTCAGATTTAAAAATAAAAATTTTAGTTCAATCCCATTTTTTTAAATTCTTTAGCTAAAAATATTTTGACAGGTATTTTTGTTATGGCTGAATATAATATTTACTTCAAGTTATGAGCTTTTAATTTTTGAAGTTTGAAAAATTTAATATTTTTCAATCGCTAATAGATCGGAGAGTATTTGATGCATGGAAAAAACATTGAAGCCGGAAAAATTGAGAATTTTTTTTACAACTTTTATATACCGCAATTATTATAAAAAAAATTAAAAATTGGTTCAATTCTTTTTGCTTATTTTTTCTTTAAATGATAAAAATCATGTTAAACATTTTGTGTGAAAATTTTGCAGTGGATCTTAAAATGTTTTACAAGATATTACAAATATGACATTAAAAGAGGCAATTTTGCATTAAACGCCATGTTATGGGCCAGCTTCAATTGAAATGTTTCGTAAAGTAATGAAGTTCTCAATATAATTATAAATGTTGTCATGGAATAAAAATCTTTTTAGTCCAAGCTTGTTTTTTTTTAAATTTTCTTCTAACATTTGCAGACATAAACATTCATAACATAAATAACAAAAAAAACTATATCAGATTTTTATTGGTGAGCTCATGCGAAAACGCACTTTTTATTATGTAATACATTTTTCCGTACAACGAAGAGTTTCCGAGTTATCAGTGGTTGAAAAATGGTCCAATTCGAAAAATTCAAAAACTCATAACTTGAAAAAAAAAAAATCTATCGTATGCAGCCAAAACAAAAAATGGATGCCAATTATTTTGTGCTAAGAATGTAAGAAAAATTTTTGGAAGGAATTAAAATTGTGGTTGTAAATCTGCCGTGGAATGATCCGTACATTAAATATGTAACATTACTCAACTTTTCGTTCATCAAGATGCCATTTTTCCAGTTCGTGAAATGAACGAAACGAACTATTTATAATCCACGAAAATGTTTCGTTGCAGAAAACGAGTAATGATTTCGTTCATTGTATGATAATTATCCGTTGTGTGTCCGACGCGGTACCCGGGTACCTTTTTAAGTTTCAATTAATGAAATTCCTATGTTTTATCCATAGCTGGAAATTGAAACTTTGTGACATCTTAGAACTTCACTAAGTCAAGCTTTTGCGTTAATAATATTGTTGATATAGTAAGGGTGGGAGTGAGGAGGGGCTCCTGAATTTTTTTTACTACGTAACAGGCCGACGTGGGTACCCGGGTACCCACAAAACTAAAATGCCCATAACTAAGGTAATATCCAACCGATTTTGATACTTTTGGCCGTTTTGGATTCAGGGACTCATTAACTTTTGGACTTGGTAAAATGAATCGGGTTACTTCATTCGGTTCCCGGGAATCCGGGTTTCCGGAAGCAGATTCCTGTGCAGGGGTACTATTTGCGAATTTCAATGGAATACTAGCAATATGGGTATCCAAATTCTTGGAATTGCATCAGTAGGCTGTATCTCGTGGTTTTGGAACCATTTGGTGATTTGACCCCGGAACGGACATTCCGGAGCAGGTTCCCGTGGGGCCGTGAGTGGCCATTCCATTCCAATTCCATTTTTCAAATTGCCATAGGGTCCCGTAACAATAAAAATAGACTCCCGAGACAATTTGAAGAGTTTTGATACTCATATTGCTAGTACATTATTAAAATTTACAAATCATATCCTAGTAATAGAACATTACTCCGGAAAATCCGGATTATCAAAAACCAGATCCATTATTCCGGTTCTACTGTACATAATCAAAAAGTAGACTAGTTCCCGAATCCAAAACATCTAAAAGTGTCCAAATCGGTTAAAGGAAGCCATAGTTATGAGCATTTCAATTTGTGGGTACCCGGGTACCCTCGTTGGCCTGTTAAAGGTGTTTTTTTTTGTTGGACACCTAACTGTTATCATTCCACCTAAGAATTTTTTTCAGTGTAAATAAAATTGCATTTTGTTTTGTTTTTTTTGCGATGGGCGTCAAATTCTCAGAATAAAAATAGTAATAGTGTTAAAGAAATTAACCCAAACATGTTCATAATTTGTTCACGTCACTCACCCTCACCACCTCCTTTCAATGCTTGGGCATTATTTTAGTTTTATATAACTGTATTCTTGAACTTCCTACCACAAAATTTTAATATATCTCGCTGTTTAAGATGAAGCACCGAAACATCGAAATGCCTAGCTAGTAGTGTCTCTTATTCGGACCTCAGGCGAATGATGGAATTCATTATCTTTAGAATGAGTTATTCACAATTATGCTTAGATTAAATAACATGTACAGGGTATTTGGTTCATGGATAAGAATCTCTCTGTCATACTGTCATATTTGGAGAAAAAAATTGTTCTACACATACCATCTAATCTCAACCATTATAAAGTTATTGAACTTTTTGTGTTAAAAACTTATTTGTCTTAAAATACCTCTAACTCAAAAAGTATACTTTGTATTTCAAATATTTTAGGGGAAGGTGAGAAAATTTCGCATTGAGTGATGCCGTCACATGTTTCAGCTAATGAGTTTAAGTAGCCTTTTCAAAGTAATTTATTGAAAATTAAACAATTTTAATCGATTTTTCGTTTATTTCTTGAAAATCCTAATAGTTAACCTCATCATTTTAATAATCCAGATTGTTAGTCTTGAAGAGCTGCATAATTCGTTCTTTGACATGATACACTTACCTTTTCGTATTTTCACGAGTTTGGGTTATTCAACTTGGATATTTTTATCTCATTTTCACTAACACCAGCTCTAATTGAAAAAGTATGGCACTTATTGTATTATTTTTCTTTTTATTCGAAAGCCAGGAAAATTTTACAGAGAAAAATGTATTAATACCTTTCAGTTAAGTGAATTTAGTATTCTTTTAGAAGTAAATTAGTTTAAAGTTAGTGCTATTATTAGCATTTTCGTTAATTGTATTAAAATTGTAAATAATAAACATCACCATTATTATCATGAAAATAATGCATCTCAGCAAGTTCTACAGTTCTTTCATTGATTCCATCCAATTATCTCTTTTGGTCTCGACGCAAAATCGTTTTTATGTTATGCAAAATGTATGCAAAAATAACGATTCCGAACCCACTACATTTGTGGCGTGGTCATGCTGTGTTAACTATTAAATAGCAGAAAAAAGAAACGAGATATAGACAAAGTGTCAAATAAAAAGCTATAGAGAACATTAAGGGGCATCAAAGGAACAAGAGTAACGATAAATTTTGTTGATTAATAATTAAAATAATTAAAAAAACTATCCAAAAAACACAAATTTTGAGTTATTTCGTTAGTAAAAAATCATTTAGTACACTTAACTAAAAGATATTTGTACATACACTGATAGGACATTTTCTCAGCTTTCCAATGAAATTTTGTAAATAACGATATATAGCATATTTTTTAGATTAGAGTCTTTTAAGCACTTGCAAGTCGGTTACAGGAAAAGTATAATAATGAAATTACAAAGAAATGTGAAGAGATAGGAATATGACGTCCAAGAACAAATTATGAATCGTCCTAAAACCCAACTTTTGGATAATGGATATTGCTATAATCATACTTCATTATTTCGAGAAAATTAGCAAAAACCACCTCAAAAACACTAACTTTTAACTGCTTTACAGCTGAAAGGTAAATAAAACTGATTCACTAAAAGATATGAGAACACCATTCAATAGAAAAATTTTTCACCTTTCGAATGGAACTAAAACATTTAAAATACAAAGTATACTTTTAAAGTTAGAGGTATTTTAACACAAATAAGTTTTTTACACAAAAAGTTCAATAACTCTGTAACGGTTGAGATTTGAGGGTATGTGTAGAACAATTTTTTTCTCCAAATATGACAGTCTATCACCCCCCGAGAGATTCTTAACCGTGAACCAAACACCCTGTGTAATACCAAATTCACATATCAAAAATAATTGTTTAAAACAGCACAACTTCGAAGCCGCTTTTATATTGGCTTCAATTTTTTTGGAAAATAATAATAGCAAACAAACTGCCCTTTTTGCCATTTTTAGTTGAAATAGTTAAGACAAAAATTCGTTTTTCTGTTTGCGGAGTTTTCAGTATACTTGTTAATTAATTATTTTGTTAAAGATATAGCACACAACTAGAGGTAGGGAGAACACAATCAAAATGAAGATTATAAAATTTAGTGCTTCCAAAAATTGTAGATGGCATAATTTTTAATCGGTTGATGCATTCAAATTTGTTAACAATCCAATTTGATTCAAAGTTCTTGTTATATAAGATAATATTTTGTATTTTCATGCATTTAATTCAAATGATGATATAACACCTAATTCTGTTTGAATCCGTTGGGTGTATAAAACGCACATTATGGCGTTGACTTCAGGGCTACATTCTTGTGATATTGAAAACAATTGAGGTATAGCAGGAAACAGATCCATCAATTCCAATATAAAATTGTGTAAATCACCACTTTGAAATCAAGAATGATTTTGATTCAATACATCTATCAAATAGCGATTAGACAAGTCAAGGTGTCTTCACTTTGCTCCATCGATTTGTTTCAATACGTTTAAGTATTCCGAAATAAAAACACAAATCATAATCTCGAACGACAGTCATATATTACATACACGCTAGCACACGCGACATACAAACGCACACGTAATCGAACACGTTAACGCACAAACGCTTGAGCCCTTCGCGATGATACACGCGATCTTGAAATCCCTACGCCCGCACATATTTGAACCGTTCAATGAATATCACATTCAGAATCAAGGCCCGCTGGATTGGAGTTAAACAATGTTTAGTGGTAACCTTTTACCTCTGGTCTGCAATTGTAGCAAGTGATTTTGGCGGGGAGCCACTCCGAGACCGTAGCTCTATAGCTCCAGCAGGGCAACTCTCAAGAAAAAAATGTTTAGCCTGAGTTTAATAAAAAAAATAAATTGTCGCCCTAGCTTAAATCCATTCACCTTGGTAAAATGAAAATTTACAAGTTGTTTCACTAGCTTAACGATATTCCGCAAAACTAGGGTGTTTGGAAAATGGTAAATTATAATTCCAATAGTTCCAAGAAAATTAGAAAGCAAATACCACGGCACCTCAAAGCTGATGCTCGTGCCGTGTCAAACTATCTAAATAAAACAAAAGTGTACATGATGCGAGTACATTTGTTTTATTCTTATCCCATCCCAAATAAATAATGAACGTGCTTCTTTATAACAATAGCTTATAATCTCGATGTAATATATAAAAATAAAAAAATTAAAGACCGATTCAAACCACAAAACTCGCAACAATTTCCAAAACGCCCAAACAAAAACTGATAACTTTTTGATTTGTTAGCTGTTGTTTTGATATTGGATGGTTCTTCGAATGTTGAATTTCAATTCTCAGAATCACCCACGTGTTGTCTCTCTCTCAACCAGACGATCAGAATGGTGTTTGGTGTTTGCTTCTAACAAGATTTAATTTATGCCACTATTGTGTGATTGTTACCTAATCAGTGCAGTTTATGCATGAATCATTCCGAATCGACGCAATAAGTTCAAGCAAATATTTTCCTTTTTTAATATAATCGACCAGCCCTAGCCCCTCTCACCAACAACAACCCGATAGAACATTCCACAACGGAACGGAGCCAACGACCACCTAAGAAGAGAATTCCCATCAGGAATATGCACCAGCCTTGTCTGGCAAATAGAAAAGCCATTAACGCGTACCTCCTGCCGGGGCCCAGCACCAACGGCGGGGGTGGTATAGAAGTGGTGGATGAATTATCCATGAATGGGCGGAATTATTAATGACCCTCTATTCGGGGTACCGGACCGGGGTACCGACCGATGAAGCGAGTGCAACCAACCACCAGCAGCAGCGTAGAAAGCTCAAAAAGTGCCGATCAAAACAAAAGCAAAATCCCCCGCTGATCAGTTGTTGCCCGTGAGTCCATTGAATGGCACTGGCGCACTGCTGGTGAGGAAATTATGTGACAAGAAACTGAAGCTCGCCTTGGAATCGATTCCTGTTTTCATATTCATGGTGCATTTTGATTGGCCCATTAATGTATATGTAAATTCGTGTCTTGCTTTTATCTTTAGCTTAGCCGGATGGTGATTGGGGAGATGTGAAATACGATCGCGTCGTTGGGTTAATTGATTTTGTCACCTGGCGTTTGGATTGAGTTAATATTTGTCAATGATTTTATTGCCTTCCGAATAAATTTTAAACTGGAACGCGGAATCGATGGTGTGAATGTTTGCATACTAATTTATCGGATTACGTGATGTTAATCAATATATTTATGAGTGTTTCAAAATGCTTTTCAGGTCAACCCTACCTCAGTTCTCGTCATTGTTCTATACTATAATAAACTCGAGTGTAAGTAATCGTAATTGCATTATACTGCACAACACAATTACTTCGCTTTTGTGCAGCATTTCCTATCCCGTGCAGATTCAAACAACTCACCTCGAAAGTTAATTAGGTCACTCAACTAACAATCCATTATAACTGCAGAGAAACTACTTTCTCCAGCTGTGCGTGTGTGTGTGTGTGCAACAAAATTCTACTAAAGCCCATTTTGTAAAGTCATGAGTTCTTGAACTATACATACGGGGTCTCTCAGGTTTGCGGCAACACAGCCGCCGGCGGAAATAAACTTATCATTTTCTAACTGAATGCAGTGCACATATATGTACATTAGAGTGGGACATGGTTATCTGAAAAAAATGAAATTTCTCTCCGAGTAACTTTTTGGATCCCATTTAGCTCCCAGAACAACTCTGAAAATTTTTAGCTCGATCGGTGAAACTATATTTTTGCGCCCACGGTTTAAAGTTTACATGGGATTTTATATGGGAAAATTGTCTTTTGCAAATTAATTCTTCCAAGAGTCGCCCGTTATCTCCTAAAAATAAACAGATGTCTGATTTTTATAGAAAATTTGTCAAGGAAAAAACGTTTAGAAGACTGCAAAACGATCTGATGCTAGTGGAAAAAGTTATTAAGCAAAAACCAATTGATGCCCTGAAGATTGATGAAAATTTCACTTTTCATAGCATCACTGCTTCTGACGGTTTTATTATATACAAAATTTTTAACTTTCTCTTATTATGTACAAAGGAGGCCTCAATTTATCCCTCAAAACCTTGCGAAGTGGCCAAATAGTATAGATAAACGATTTTGATACGTTAAGAGAGGATTAAAAAAAAATTGCGTGTAATTGGACAACCAACAGCAGTGGTGTTAGAAAAAATTAATATTTTATCAATCGTCAGAGCATCAATTGGTTTCTGCTTCATAACTTTTTTCTCAAGCATCAGATCGTTTCGTAGTTTTCGAGACTTTTTTCTTTGTTAAATTTCCTATACAAACCACATAACGATTTATTTTTAGGAAGTAATGGGCGACTCCTGGAGGAATTATTTTGTAAGAGTTAACTTTCCCATACAAAATCCCATGTAAACTTTAAACAGTGGGCGCAAAAATATAGTTTCACCGATCGAGCTAAGAATTTGCACAGTTGTTCTAGGACCCAAATGGTACCTAAAAAGTTGCTCGGAGCTGGAATCTATTTTTTGTCCCACCCTAATGTACATATATTCTTTCTTGTTTACCGTGACCTTTCCCCGACTAAGCTGAACATGGCCGTCCAAAGGGTACATGAAACATGTAATCTAACGGCGGTGGCCTGGTGGTGCCCTGCAGAAAAACCGCACACAAATCCACAGGTCCCATTCTCTTCCATGGAGCCTCACTCATAAATGCAACCCTCCAAGCGGCATCCGAGTCTCGCTCGACACAATAATACACTGTAGTAGGAGTAGGAGCTTATAATCAGGCGGCCAACAAAAGCCCAAGTCTGGACAAGAAAGCTTAATCTTCCATTCGGTGCTGACGGGCTTCATTTTCTGTGGGCTGCGGTCTTGTTGACCCACAAAAATATTATTGCTTCTTCCTTGTACTGCTGTGGAACCATTTAGCTGCACTACGTTGGGTTCTGCCGTTACTGCCAAAGAGTCCTTAAATCATGGCGAAACTAATTTCAAAGTGGCAATGCTGTTTCACAAGCATTCAAAACCGAAACACAAGTGCGGGATTTGTGCTGCACTTGGTCAAACAACGAGAAACGGATCCGAAAGGCGGAGATTTTCCGTTTAACATTTAATGTGCACTCACTCCCGGGCCAAAATATGGTGGCCCAAAAACAACTTAATCATTTATATGAGTCGAAAGTCATCTATTATTGACGAACAAAACGGGATCGGTTCCCACCGAGCGCGCCCCAAAGTTATCGCTTCAAACTGCCGACCGTGCTGTAATCCAAATGTGAGATGATAAGTTGATTACATCCCGCATCCCGTGGAAGGTACTCTAATCACATTCTCGCAATGCCTTCCAGCATCGTTGAACCTTTTGCAGCTCGTGCATCTTATCCTTGTCCTCTTCCCCCGATGTACGAATATTGATTTATTTACTCTGATCCATCGAGAGCCTATCATTTGCTGTCTGGGGCCCGGAGAGCAAAAACGGAAGCGCTGTGTCTGTTTATGGATTGAAGGTACCTACCTAATTCGATAACGACGCGGATTTTCTTTTTTTTTTCGCGTTTGTTTGCTCCCCACCGAGTGTCAGATTCGATCGTAATTTATGACGCTATCCTTCGACGAATCTGTCAACGCGCGCGCCGGTTAACCGCACTATCGAAACGGGCAAATCTACGGCATCGATCACTGTCAGACGATGTTGTGATTTCAACGTAATTTATGCAATTTGAAATTTTTCATCACTGGATACAATCGCTGTAAAATTATTGATGCGAAAACTTGGTTATTATGGTTCACAGAGATTTAAACTTTATGATAATCTCAAGTTTATCGATTTTTGCGAAGCATTATTACCATCGGCCTCGTACAAAGAATACAAACAAAGCTGGAACCAAAAAAACTAAAAACTAAAAACTAAAAACTAAAAACTAAAAACTAAAAACTAAAAACTAAAAACTAAAAACTAAAAACTAAAAACTAAAAACTAAAAACTAAAAACTAAAAACTAAAAACTAAAAACTAAAAACTAAAAACTAAAAACTAAACACTAAAAACTAAAAACTAAAAACTAAAAACTAAAAACTAAAAACTAAAAACTAAAAACTAAAAACTAAAAACTAAAAACTAAAAACTAAAAACTAAAAACTAAAAACTAAAAACTAAAAACTAAAAACTAAAAACTAAAAACTAAAAACTAAAAACTAAAAACTAAAAACTAAAAACTAAAAACTAAAAACTAAAAACTAAAAACTAAAAACTAAAAACTAAAAACTAAAAACTAAAAACTAAAAACTAAAAACTAAAAACTAAAAACTAAAAACTAAAAACTAAAAACTAAAAACTAAAAACTAAAAACTAAAAACTAAAAACTAAAAACTAAAAACTAAAAACTAAAAACTAAAAACTAAAAACTAAAAACTAAAAACTAAAAACTAAAAACTAAAAACTAAAAACTAAAAACTAAAAACTAAAAACTAAAAACTAAAAACTAAAAACTAAAAACTAAAAACTAAAAACTAAAAACTAAAAACTAAAAACTAAAAACTAAAAACTAAAAACTAAAAACTAAAAACTAAAAACTAAAAACTAAAAACTAAAAACTAAAAACTAAAAACTAAAAACTAAAAACTAAAAACTAAAAACTAAAAACTAAAAACTAAAAACTAAAAACTAAAAACTAAAAACTAAAAACTAAAAACTAAAAACTAAAAACTAAAAACTAAAAACTAAAAACTAAAAACTAAAAACTAAAAACTAAAAACTAAAAACTAAAAACTAAAAACTAAAAACTAAAAACTAAAAACTAAAAACTAAAAACTAAAAACTAAAAACTGAAAACTAAAAACTAAAAACTAAAAACTAAAAACTAAAAACTAAAAACTAAAAACTAAAAACTAAAAATTAAAAACTAAAAACTAAAAACTAAAAACTAAAAACTAAAAACTAAAAACTAAAAACTAAAAACTAAAAACTAAAAACTAAAAACTAAAAACTAAAAACTAAAAACTAAAAACTAAAAACTAAAAACTAAAAACTAAAAACTAAAAACTAAAAACTAAAAACTAAAAACTAAAAACTAAAAACTAAAAACTAAAAACTAAAAACTAAAAACTAAAAACTAAAAACTAAAAACTAAAAACTAAAAACTAAAAACTAAAAACTAAAAACTAAAAACTAAAAACTAAAAACTAAAAACTAAAAACTAAAAACTAAAAACTAAAAACTAAAAACTAAAAACTAAAAACTAAAAACTAAAAACTAAAAACTAAAAACTAAAAACTAAAAACTAAAAACTAAAAACTAAAAACTAAAAACTAAAAACTAAAAACTAAAAACTAAAAACTAAAAACTAAAAACTAAAAACTAAAAACTAAAAACTAAAAACTAAAAACTAAAAACTAAAAACTAAAAACTAAAAACTAAAAACTAAAAACTAAAAACTAAAAACTAAAAACTAAAAACTAAAAACTAAAAACTAACTAAACTGGTTATTATGGTTCACAGAGATTTAAACTTTATGATAATCTCAAGTTTATCGATTTTTGCGAAGCATTATTACCATCGGCCTCGTACAAAGAATACAAACAAAGCTGGAACCAAAAAAACTAAAAACTAAAAACTAAAAACTAAAAACTAAAAACTAAAAACTAAAAACTAAAAACTAAAAACTAAAAACTAAAAACTAAAAACTAAACACTAAAAACTAAAAACTAAAAACTAAAAACTAAAAACTAAAAACTAAAAACTAAAAACTAAAAACTAAAAACTAAAAACTAAAAACTAAAAACTAAAAACTAAAAACTAAAAACTAAAAACTAAAAACTAAAAACTAAAAACTAAAAACTAAAAACTAAAAACTAAAAACTAAAAACTAAAAACTAAAAACTAAAAACTAAAAACTAAAAACTAAAAACTAAAAACTAAAAACTAAAAACTAAAAACTAAAAACTAAAAACTAAAAACTAAAAACTAAAAACTAAAAACTAAAAACTAAAAACTAAAAACTAAAAACTAAAAACTAAAAACTAAAAACTAAAAACTAAAAACTAAAAACTAAAAACTAAAAACTAAAAACTAAAAACTAAAAACTAAAAACTAAAAACTAAAAACTAAAAACTAAAAACTAAAAACTAAAAACTAAAAACTAAAAACTAAAAACTAAAAACTAAAAACTAAAAACTAAAAACTAAAAACTAAAAACTAAAAACTAAAAACTAAAAACTAAAAACTAAAAACTAAAAACTAAAAACTAAAAACTAAAAACTAAAAACTAAAAACTAAAAACTAAAAACTAAAAACTAAAAACTAAAAACTAAAAACTAAAAACTAAAAACTAAAAACTAAAAACTAAAAACTAAAAACTAAAAACTAAAAACTAAAAACTAAAAACTAAAAACTAAAAACTAAAAACTAAAAACTAAAAACTAAAAACTAAAAACTAAAAACTAAAAACTAAAAACTAAAAACTAAAAACTAAAAACTAAAAACTAAAAACTAAAAACTAAAAACTAAAAACTAAAAACTAAAAACTAAAAACTAAAAACTAAAAACTAAAAACTAAAAACTAAAAACTAAAAACTAAAAACTAAAAACTAAAAACTAAAAACTAAAAACTAAAAACTAAAAACTAAAAACTAAAAACTAAAAACTAAAAACTAAAAACTAAAAACTAAAAACTAAAAACTAAAAACTAAAAACTAAAAACTAAAAACTAAAAACTAAAAACTAAAAACTAAAAACTAAAAACTAAAAACTAAAAACTAAAAACTAAAAACTAAAAACTAAAAACTAAAAACTAAAAACTAAAAACTAAAAACTAAAAACTAAAAACTAAAAACTAAAAACTAAAAACTAAAAACTAAAAACTAAAAACTAAAAACTAAAAACTAAAAACTAAAAACTAAAAACTAAAAACTAAAAACTAAAAACTAAAAACTAAAAACTAAAAACTAAAAACTAAAAACTAAAAACTAAAAACTAAAAACTAAAAACTAAAAACTAAAAACTAAAAACTAAAAACTAAAAACTAAAAACTAAAAACTAAAAACTAAAAACTAAAAACTAAAAACTAAAAACTAAAAACTAAAAACTAAAAACTAAAAACTAAAAACTAAAAACTAAAAACTAAAAACTAAAAACTAAAAACTAAAAACTAAAAACTAAAAACTAAAAACTAAAAACTAAAAACTAAAAACTAAAAACTAAAAACTAAAAACTAAAAACTAAAAACTAAAAACTAAAAACTAAAAACTAAAAACTAAAAACTAAAAACTAAAAACTAAAAACTAAAAACTAAAAACTAAAAACTAAAAACTAAAAACTAAAAACTAAAAACTAAAAACTAAAAACTAAAAACTAAAAACTAAAAACTAAAAACTAAAAACTAAAAACTAAAAACTAAAAACTAAAAACTAAAAACTAAAAACTAAAAACTAAAAACTAAAAACTAAAAACTAAAAACTAAAAACTAAAAACTAAAAACTAAAAACTAAAAACTAAAAACTAAAAACTAAAAACTAAAAACTAAAAACTAAAAACTAAAAACTAAAAACTAAAAACTAAAAACTAAAAACTAAAAACTAAAAACTAAAAACTAAAAACTAAAAACTAAAAACTAAAAACTAAAAACTAAAAACTAAAAACTAAAAACTAAAAACTAAAAACTAAAAACTAAAAACTAAAAACTAAAAACTAAAAACTAAAAACTAAAAACTAAAAACTAAAAACTAAAAACTAAAAACTAAAAACTAAAAACTAAAACTAAAAACTAAAAACTAAAAACTAAAAACTAAAAACTAAAAACTAAAAACTAAAAACTAAAAACTAAAAACTAAAAACTAAAAACTAAAAACTAAAAACTAAAAACTAAAAACTAAAAACTAAAAACTAAAAACTAAAAACTAAAAACTAAAAACTAAAAACTAAAAACTAAAAACTAAAAACTAAAAACTAAAAACTAAAAACTAAAAACTAAAAACTAAAAACTAAAAACTAAAAACTAAAAACTAAAAACTAAAAACTAAAAACTAAAAACTAAAAACTAAAAACTAAAAACTAAAAACTAAAAACTAAAAACTAAAAACTAAAAACTAAAAACTAAAAACTAAAAACTAAAAACTAAAAACTAAAAACTAAAACTAAAAACTAAAAACTAAAAACTAAAAACTAAAAACTAAAAACTAAAAACTAAAAACTAAAAACTAAAAACTAAAAACTAAAAACTAAAAACTAAAAACTAAAAACTAAAAACTAAAAACTAAAAACTAAAAACTAAAAACTAAAAACTAAAAACTAAAAACTAAAAACTAAAAACTAAAAACTAAAAACTAAAAACTAAAAACTAAAAACTAAAAACTAAAAACTAAAAACTAAAAACTAAAAACTAAAAACTAAAAACTAAAAACTAAAAACTAAAAACTAAAAACTAAAAACTAAAAACTAAAAACTAAAAACTAAAAACTAAAAACTAAAAACTAAAAACTAAAAACTAAAAACTAAAAACTAAAAACTAAAAACTAAAAACTAAAAACTAAAAACTAAAAACTAAAAACTAAAAACTAAAAACTAAAAACTAAAAACTAAAAACTAAAAACTAAAAACTAAAAACTAAAAACTAAAAACTAAAAACTAAAAACTAAAAACTAAAAACTAAAAACTAAAAACTAAAAACTAAAAACTAAAAACTAAAAACTAAAAACTAAAAACTAAAAACTAAAAACTAAAAACTAAAAACTAAAAACTAAAAACTAAAAACTAAAAACTAAAAACTAAAAACTAAAAACTAAAAACTAAAAACTAAAAACTAAAAACTAAAAACTAAAAACTAAAAACTAAAAACTAAAAACTAAAAACTAAAAACTAAAAACTAAAAACTAAAAACTAAAAACTAAAAACTAAAAACTAAAAACTAAAAACTAAAAACTAAAAACTAAAAACTAAAAACTAAAAACTAAAAACTAAAAACTAAAAACTAAAAACTAAAAACTAAAAACTAAAAACTAAAAACTAAAAACTAAAAACTAAAAACTAAAAACTAAAAACTAAAAACTAAAAACTAAAAACTAAAAACTAAAAACTAAAAACTAAAAACTAAAAACTAAAAACTAAAAACTAAAAACTAAAAACTAAAAACTAAAAACTAAAAACTAAAAACTAAAAACTAAAAACTAAAAACTAAAAACTAAAAACTAAAAACTAAAAACTAAAAACTAAAAACTAAAAACTAAAAACTAAAAACTAAAAACTAAAAACTAAAAACTAAAAACTAAAAACTAAAAACTAAAAACTAAAAACTAAAAACTAAAAACTAAAAACTAAAAACTAAAAACTAAAAACTAAAAACTAAAAACTAAAAACTAAAAACTAAAAACTAAAAACTAAAAACTAAAAACTAAAAACTAAAAACTAAAAACTAAAAACTAAAAACTAAAAACTAAAAACTAAAAACTAAAAACTAAAAACTAAAAACTGAAAACTAAAAACTAAAAACTAAAAACTAAAAACTAAAAACTAAAAACTAAAAACTAAAAACTAAAAATTAAAAACTAAAAACTAAAAACTAAAAACTAAAAACTAAAAACTAAAAACTAAAAACTAAAAACTAAAAACTAAAAACTAAAAACTAAAAACTAAAAACTAAAAACTAAAAACTAAAAACTAAAAACTAAAAACTAAAAACTAAAAACTAAAAACTAAAAACTAAAAACTAAAAACTAAAAACTAAAAACTAAAAACTAAAAACTAAAAACTAAAAACTAAAAACTAAAAACTAAAAACTAAAAACTAAAAACTAAAAACTAAAAACTAAAAACTAAAAACTAAAAACTAAAAACTAAAAACTAAAAACTAAAAACTAAAAACTAAAAACTAAAAACTAAAAACTAAAAACTAAAAACTAAAAACTAAAAACTAAAAACTAAAAACTAAAAACTAAAAACTAAAAACTAAAAACTAAAAACTAAAAACTAAAAACTAAAAACTAAAAACTAAAAACTAAAAACTAAAAACTAAAAACTAAAAACTAAAAACTAAAAACTAAAAACTAAAAACTAAAAACTAAAAACTAAAAACTAAAAACTAACTAAACTGGTTATTATGGTTCACAGAGATTTAAACTTTATGATAATCTCAAGTTTATCGATTTTTGCGAAGCATTATTACCATCGGCCTCGTACAAAGAATACAAACAAAGCTGGAACCAAAAAAACTAAAAACTAAAAACTAAAAACTAAAAACTAAAAACTAAAAACTAAAAACTAAAAACTAAAAACTAAAAACTAAAAACTAAAAACTAAAAACTAAAAACTAAACACTAAAAACTAAAAACTAAAAACTAAAAACTAAAAACTAAAAACTAAAAACTAAAAACTAAAAACTAAAAACTAAAAACTAAAAACTAAAAACTAAAAACTAAAAACTAAAAACTAAAAACTAAAAACTAAAAACTAAAAACTAAAAACTAAAAACTAAAAACTAAAAACTAAAAACTAAAAACTAAAAACTAAAAACTAAAAACTAAAAACTAAAAACTAAAAACTAAAAACTAAAAACTAAAAACTAAAAACTAAAAACTAAAAACTAAAAACTAAAAACTAAAAACTAAAAACTAAAAACTAAAAACTAAAAACTAAAAACTAAAAACTAAAAACTAAAAACTAAAAACTAAAAACTAAAAACTAAAAACTAAAAACTAAAAACTAAAAACTAAAAACTAAAAACTAAAAACTAAAAACTAAAAACTAAAAACTAAAAACTAAAAACTAAAAACTAAAAACTAAAAACTAAAAACTAAAAACTAAAAACTAAAAACTAAAAACTAAAAACTAAAAACTAAAAACTAAAAACTAAAAACTAAAAACTAAAAACTAAAAACTAAAAACTAAAAACTAAAAACTAAAAACTAAAAACTAAAAACTAAAAACTAAAAACTAAAAACTAAAAACTAAAAACTAAAAACTAAAAACTAAAAACTAAAAACTAAAAACTAAAAACTAAAAACTAAAAACTAAAAACTAAAAACTAAAAACTAAAAACTAAAAACTAAAAACTAAAAACTAAAAACTAAAAACTAAAAACTAAAAACTAAAAACTAAAAACTAAAAACTAAAAACTAAAAACTAAAAACTAAAAACTAAAAACTAAAAACTAAAAACTAAAAACTAAAAACTAAAAACTAAAAACTAAAAACTAAAAACTAAAAACTAAAAACTAAAAACTAAAAACTAAAAACTAAAAACTAAAAACTAAAAACTAAAAACTAAAAACTAAAAACTAAAAACTAAAAACTAAAAACTAAAAACTAAAAACTAAAAACTAAAAACTAAAAACTAAAAACTAAAAACTAAAAACTAAAAACTAAAAACTAAAAACTAAAAACTAAAAACTAAAAACTAAAAACTAAAAACTAAAAACTAAAAACTAAAAACTAAAAACTAAAAACTAAAAACTAAAAACTAAAAACTAAAAACTAAAAACTAAAAACTAAAAACTAAAAACTAAAAACTAAAAACTAAAAACTAAAAACTAAAAACTAAAAACTAAAAACTAAAAACTAAAAACTAAAAACTAAAAACTAAAAACTAAAAACTAAAAACTAAAAACTAAAAACTAAAAACTAAAAACTAAAAACTAAAAACTAAAAACTAAAAACTAAAAACTAAAAACTAAAAACTAAAAACTAAAAACTAAAAACTAAAAACTAAAAACTAAAAACTAAAAACTAAAAACTAAAAACTAAAAACTAAAAACTAAAAACTAAAAACTAAAAACTAAAAACTAAAAACTAAAAACTAAAAACTAAAAACTAAAAACTAAAAACTAAAAACTAAAAACTAAAAACTAAAAACTAAAAACTAAAAACTAAAAACTAAAAACTAAAAACTAAAAACTAAAAACTAAAAACTAAAAACTAAAAACTAAAAACTAAAAACTAAAAACTAAAAACTAAAAACTAAAAACTAAAAACTAAAAACTAAAAACTAAAAACTAAAAACTAAAAACTAAAAACTAAAAACTAAAAACTAAAAACTAAAAACTAAAAACTAAAAACTAAAAACTAAAAACTAAAAACTAAAAACTAAAAACTAAAAACTAAAAACTAAAAACTAAAAACTAAAAACTAAAAACTAAAAACTAAAAACTAAAAACTAAAAACTAAAAACTAAAAACTAAAAACTAAAAACTAAAAACTAAAAACTAAAAACTAAAAACTAAAAACTAAAAACTAAAAACTAAAAACTAAAAACTAAAAACTAAAAACTAAAAACTAAAAACTAAAAACTAAAAACTAAAAACTAAAAACTAAAAACTAAAAACTAAAAACTAAAAACTAAAAACTAAAAACTAAAAACTAAAAACTAAAAACTAAAAACTAAAAACTAAAAACTAAAAACTAAAAACTAAAAACTAAAAACTAAAAACTAAAAACTAAAAACTAAAAACTAAAAACTAAAAACTAAAAACTAAAAACTAAAAACTAAAAACTAAAAACTAAAAACTAAAAACTAAAAACTAAAAACTAAAAACTAAAAACTAAAAACTAAAAACTAAAAACTAAAAACTAAAAACTAAAAACTAAAAACTAAAAACTAAAAACTAAAAACTAAAAACTAAAAACTAAAAACTAAAAACTAAAAACTAAAAACTAAAAACTAAAAACTAAAAACTAAAAACTAAAAACTAAAAACTAAAAACTAAAAACTAAAAACTAAAAACTAAAAACTAAAAACTAAAAACTAAAAACTAAAAACTAAAAACTAAAAACTAAAAACTAAAAACTAAAAACTAAAAACTAAAAACTAAAAACTAAAAACTAAAAACTAAAAACTAAAAACTAAAAACTAAAAACTAAAAACTAAAAACTAAAAACTAAAAACTAAAAACTAAAAACTAAAAACTAAAAACTAAAAACTAAAAACTAAAAACTAAAAACTAAAAACTAAAAACTAAAAACTAAAAACTAAAAACTAAAAACTAAAAACTAAAAACTAAAAACTAAAAACTAAAAACTAAAAACTAAAAACTAAAAACTAAAAACTAAAAACTAAAAACTAAAAACTAAAAACTAAAAACTAAAAACTAAAAACTAAAAACTAAAAACTAAAAACTAAAAACTAAAAACTAAAAACTAAAAACTAAAAACTAAAAACTAAAAACTAAAAACTAAAAACTAAAAACTAAAAACTAAAAACTAAAAACTAAAAACTAAAAACTAAAAACTAAAAACTAAAAACTAAAAACTAAAAACTAAAAACTAAAAACTAAAAACTAAAAACTAAAAACTAAAAACTAAAAACTAAAAACTAAAAACTAAAAACTAAAAACTAAAAACTAAAAACTAAAAACTAAAAACTAAAAACTAAAAACTAAAAACTAAAAACTAAAAACTAAAAACTAAAAACTAAAAACTAAAAACTAAAAACTAAAAACTAAAAACTAAAAACTAAAAACTAAAAACTAAAAACTAAAAACTAAAAACTAAAAACTAAAAACTAAAAACTAAAAACTAAAAACTAAAAACTAAAAACTAAAAACTAAAAACTAAAAACTAAAAACTAAAAACTAAAAACTAAAAACTAAAAACTAAAAACTAAAAACTAAAAACTAAAAACTAAAAACTAAAAACTAAAAACTAAAAACTAAAAACTAAAAACTAAAAACTAAAAACTAAAAACTAAAAACTAAAAACTAAAAACTAAAAACTAAAAACTAAAAACTAAAAACTAAAAACTAAAAACTAAAAACTAAAAACTAAAAACTAAAAACTAAAAACTAAAAACTAAAAACTAAAAACTAAAAACTAAAAACTAAAAACTAAAAACTAAAAACTAAAAACTAAAAACTAAAAACTAAAAACTAAAAACTAAAAACTAAAAACTAAAAACTAAAAACTAAAAACTAAAAACTAAAAACTAAAAACTAAAAACTAAAAACTAAAAACTAAAAACTAAAAACTAAAAACTAAAAACTAAAAACTAAAAACTAAAAACTAAAAACTAAAAACTAAAAACTAAAAACTAAAAACTAAAAACTAAAAACTAAAAACTAAAAACTAAAAACTAAAAACTAAAAACTAAAAACTAAAAACTAAAAACTAAAAACTAAAAACTAAAAACTAAAAACTAAAAACTAAAAACTAAAAACTAAAAACTAAAAACTAAAAACTAAAAACTAAAAACTAAAAACTAAAAACTAAAAACTAAAAACTAAAAACTAAAAACTAAAAACTAAAAACTAAAAACTAAAAACTAAAAACTAAAAACTAAAAACTAAAAACTAAAAACTAAAAACTAAAAACTAAAAACTAAAAACTAAAAACTAAAAACTAAAAACTAAAAACTAAAAACTAAAAACTAAAAACTAAAAACTAAAAACTAAAAACTAAAAACTAAAAACTAAAAACTAAAAACTAAAAACTAAAAACTAAAAACTAAAAACTAAAAACTAAAAACTAAAAACTAAAAACTAAAAACTAAAAACTAAAAACTAAAAACTAAAAACTAAAAACTAAAAACTAAAAACTAAAAACTAAAAACTAAAAACTAAAAACTAAAAACTAAAAACTAAAAACTAAAAACTAAAAACTAAAAACTAAAAACTAAAAACTAAAAACTAAAAACTAAAAACTAAAAACTAAAAACTAAAAACTAAAAACTAAAAACTAAAAACTAAAAACTAAAAACTAAAAACTAAAAACTAAAAACTAAAAACTAAAAACTAAAAACTAAAAACTAAAAACTAAAAACTAAAAACTAAAAACTAAAAACTAAAAACTAAAAACTAAAAACTAAAAACTAAAAACTAAAAACTAAAAACTAAAAACTAAAAACTAAAAACTAAAAACTAAAAACTAAAAACTAAAAACTAAAAACTAAAAACTAAAAACTAAAAACTAAAAACTAAAAACTAAAAACTAAAAACTAAAAACTAAAAACTAAAAACTAAAAACTAAAAACTAAAAACTAAAAACTAAAAACTAAAAACTAAAAACTAAAAACTAAAAACTAAAAACTAAAAACTAAAAACTAAAAACTAAAAACTAAAAACTAAAAACTAAAAACTAAAAACTAAAAACTAAAAACTAAAAACTAAAAACTAAAAACTAAAAACTAAAAACTAAAAACTAAAAACTAAAAACTAAAAACTAAAAACTAAAAACTAAAAACTAAAAACTAAAAACTAAAAACTAAAAACTAAAAACTAAAAACTAAAAACTAAAAACTAAAAACTAAAAACTAAAAACTAAAAACTAAAAACTAAAAACTAAAAACTAAAAACTAAAAACTAAAAACTAAAAACTAAAAACTAAAAACTAAAAACTAAAAACTAAAAACTAAAAACTAAAAACTAAAAACTAAAAACTAAAAACTAAAAACTAAAAACTAAAAACTAAAAACTAAAAACTAAAAACTAAAAACTAAAAACTAAAAACTAAAAACTAAAAACTAAAAACTAAAAACTAAAAACTAAAAACTAAAAACTAAAAACTAAAAACTAAAAACTAAAAACTAAAAACTAAAAACTAAAAACTAAAAACTAAAAACTAAAAACTAAAAACTAAAAACTAAAAACTAAAAACTAAAAACTAAAAACTAAAAACTAAAAACTAAAAACTAAAAACTAAAAACTAAAAACTAAAAACTAAAAACTAAAAACTAAAAACTAAAAACTAAAAACTAAAAACTAAAAACTAAAAACTAAAAACTAAAAACTAAAAACTAAAAACTAAAAACTAAAAACTAAAAACTAAAAACTAAAAACTAAAAACTAAAAACTAAAAACTAAAAACTAAAAACTAAAAACTAAAAACTAAAAACTAAAAACTAAAAACTAAAAACTAAAAACTAAAAACTAAAAACTAAAAACTAAAAACTAAAAACTAAAAACTAAAAACTAAAAACTAAAAACTAAAAACTAAAAACTAAAAACTAAAAACTAAAAACTAAAAACTAAAAACTAAAAACTAAAAACTAAAAACTAAAAACTAAAAACTAAAAACTAAAAACTAAAAACTAAAAACTAAAAACTAAAAACTAAAAACTAAAAACTAAAAACTAAAAACTAAAAACTAAAAACTAAAAACTAAAAACTAAAAACTAAAAACTAAAAACTAAAAACTAAAAACTAAAAACTAAAAACTAAAAACTAAAAACTAAAAACTAAAAACTAAAAACTAAAAACTAAAAACTAAAAACTAAAAACTAAAAACTAAAAACTAAAAACTAAAAACTAAAAACTAAAAACTAAAAACTAAAAACTAAAAACTAAAAACTAAAAACTAAAAACTAAAAACTAAAAACTAAAAACTAAAAACTAAAAACTAAAAACTAAAAACTAAAAACTAAAAACTAAAAACTAAAAACTAAAAACTAAAAACTAAAAACTAAAAACTAAAAACTAAAAACTAAAAACTAAAAACTAAAAACTAAAAACTAAAAACTAAAAACTAAAAACTAAAAACTAAAAACTAAAAACTAAAAACTAAAAACTAAAAACTAAAAACTAAAAACTAAAAACTAAAAACTAAAAACTAAAAACTAAAAACTAAAAACTAAAAACTAAAAACTAAAAACTAAAAACTAAAAACTAAAAACTAAAAACTAAAAACTAAAAACTAAAAACTAAAAACTAAAAACTAAAAACTAAAAACTAAAAACTAAAAACTAAAAACTAAAAACTAAAAACTAAAAACTAAAAACTAAAAACTAAAAACTAAAAACTAAAAACTAAAAACTAAAAACTAAAAACTAAAAACTAAAAACTAAAAACTAAAAACTAAAAACTAAAAACTAAAAACTAAAAACTAAAAACTAAAAACTAAAAACTAAAAACTAAAAACTAAAAACTAAAAACTAAAAACTAAAAACTAAAAACTAAAAACTAAAAACTAAAAACTAAAAACTAAAAACTAAAAACTAAAAACTAAAAACTAAAAACTAAAAACTAAAAACTAAAAACTAAAAACTAAAAACTAAAAACTAAAAACTAAAAACTAAAAACTAAAAACTAAAAACTAAAAACTAAAAACTAAAAACTAAAAACTAAAAACTAAAAACTAAAAACTAAAAACTAAAAACTAAAAACTAAAAACTAAAAACTAAAAACTAAAAACTAAAAACTAAAAACTAAAAACTAAAAACTAAAAACTAAAAACTAAAAACTAAAAACTAAAAACTAAAAACTAAAAACTAAAAACTAAAAACTAAAAACTAAAAACTAAAAACTAAAAACTAAAAACTAAAAACTAAAAACTAAAAACTAAAAACTAAAAACTAAAAACTAAAAACTAAAAACTAAAAACTAAAAACTAAAAACTAAAAACTAAAAACTAAAAACTAAAAACTAAAAACTAAAAACTAAAAACTAAAAACTAAAAACTAAAAACTAAAAACTAAAAACTAAAAACTAAAAACTAAAAACTAAAAACTAAAAACTAAAAACTAAAAACTAAAAACTAAAAACTAAAAACTAAAAACTAAAAACTAAAAACTAAAAACTAAAAACTAAAAACTAAAAACTAAAAACTAAAAACTAAAAACTAAAAACTAAAAACTAAAAACTAAAAACTAAAAACTAAAAACTAAAAACTAAAAACTAAAAACTAAAAACTAAAAACTAAAAACTAAAAACTAAAAACTAAAAACTAAAAACTGAAAACTAAAAACTAAAAACTAAAAACTAAAAACTAAAAACTAAAAACTAAAAACTAAAAACTAAAAACTAAATACTAAAACCTAAACACTACAAAACTACAAAACTACAAAACTACAAAACTACAAAACTACAAAACTACAAAACTACAAAACTACAAAACTACAAAACTACAAAACTACAAAACTACAAAACTACAAAACTACAAAACTACAAAACTACAAAACTACAAAACTACAAAACTACAAAACTACAAAACTACAAAACTACAAAACTACAAAACTACAAAACTACAATACTACAAAACTACAAAACTAAATTAAAAACATCTATTTCGATTCTTTAGGATAAAACTCAACTTTTTGTAAATGCTTCGATAAAACAGAAAAAGAATTGCCTGAAACGGTTTGAGAGATTGACACAATCAAAGCAGAAATCAAATGAAAAAAATTGAAATCAAGGGAATAAAACAATGTAAGAAGCAAAACAGAAATGGAGAAGAATAAACAAAAAATTTTGGGCAGAAGTTACACAGGAAACCTGAAAAAAGAAGAAATTAAAGCAAGTAGAAGGAAGAAAAGGACGAAAGATAAAAGACAAGAAGACAAGAAGACAAGAAGACAAGAAGACAAGAAGACAAGAAGACAAGAAGACAAGAAGACAAGAAGACAAGAAGACAAGAAGACAAGAAGACAAGAAGACAAGAAGACAAGAAGACAAGAAGACAAGAAGACAAGAAGACAAGAAGACAAGAAGACAAGAAGACAAGAAGACAAGAAGACAAGAAGACAAGAAGACAAGAAGACAAGAAGACAAGAAGACAAGAAGACAAGAAGACAAGAAGACAAGAAGACAAGAAGACAAGAAGACAAGAAGACAAGAAGACAAGAAGACAAGAAGACAAGAAGACAAGAAGACAAGAAGACAAGAAGACAAGAAGACAAGAAGACAAGAAGACAAGAAGACAAGAAGACAAGAAGACAAGAAGACAACAAGACAACAAGACAAGAAGACAAGAAGACAAAAGACAAAAGATAAAAGACAAAAAAATGGAAAATGGAAAAATGGAAAAATGGAAAAAAGGAAAAATGCAAAAATGGAAAAATAGAAAAATGGAAAAATGGAAAAATGGAAAAATGGAAAAATGGAAAAATGGAAAAATGGAAAAAAGGAAAAATGGAAAAATGGAAAAATGGAAAAATGGAAAAATGGAAAAATGGAAAAATGGAAAAATGGAAAAATGGAAAAATGGAAAAATAGAAAAATGGAAAAATGGAAAAATGGAAAAATGGAAAAATGGAAAAATGGAAAAATGGAAAAATGGAAAAATGGAAAAATGGAAAAATGGAAAAATGGAAAAATGGAAAAATGGAAAAATGGAAAAACGGAACAATGGAAAAATGCAAAAATGGAAAAATGGAAAAATTGAAAAATGGAAAAATGGAAAAACGGAAAAATGGAAAAATGCTCAAGTTATCGATTTTTCTGAGGCCTTCAATACATCGGCCTCGTACATAGAACAGAGAAAAAAACACAAAAAAACTGGAACCAAAAAAAAACTGAAACTAAAAAACTAAAAAACTACAAAACTACAAAACTACAAAACTACAAAACTACAAAACTACAAAACTACAAAACTACAAAACTACAAAACTACAAAACTACAAAACTACAAAACTACAAAACTACAAAACTACAAAACTACAAAACTACAAAACTACAAAACTACAAAACTACAAAACTACAAAACTACAAAACTACAAAACTAAAAACTAAACTAAAAACATCTATTTCGATTCTTTAGGATAAAACTCAACTTTTTGTAAATGGTTCGATAAAACAGAAAAAGAATTGCCTGAAACGGTTTGAGAAATTGAAAAGACAAAAGCAAAAATCAAATGAAAAAAATTGAAATCAAGAGAATAAAACAATGTAAGAAGCAAAACAGAAAAGGAAAAGAACAAACCAAAAATTTTGGGCAGAAGTTACACAGGAAACCTTGAAAAAAGAAGAAATTAAAGCAAAATAAAAAAAAATGATAAATCTCGAATATATCACAAAGAAAATGTAAGAAAAAACAGACGAGGTCTAAAAATAAAGATTAAAAAAACCGAAAAATTTAAGATAGAAAATTTGTAAACAAATTTAAAAAATAAGAAACGGAAAAGAAAAAGAAAAATAATAAAGGATATATATATAAGTTTAAAATTTAAAATTATTGTAAATATAAATGAAAGGAGAGAACAAAGAACAAAAATAAAGAGAAAGAAAGCAAAAAACAACAGAGAGAACTTTAAAAGGACAAAATAAGACAAATAAAAAATATAGGAAAAAAGAAATTGTGAAAAACAACAATAAAATTTAAAATTATTCTAAATATAAATGAGAGGAGAAAACAAAGAGCAAAACGAATGAGAAAGAAAGCAAAAAACAACAGCGAGAATTTTAAAAGAACAAAAGCCGAAGATATTACAAATAAAAAAATATGAAAAAGGAAATTGTTAAAAACAACAAAAGAAAAAGATTGAAAGAAAAAGAGTAAAAAAGGAAAGACAAAGATATAAAAATAGAATCCACAATACGAAAAACGAGCAAAGAAAAGAAAATGACTATATAAAATTAAAAATAGGCAGATGCTAGAAAAAGAATGGTAACCAAATTTTACATAATGACTGAAATACATAGAAAACCTAAAAAGATAAAGCAATTAAGTAAAAATAAGAAAAAGAGGAAATTAAAAAATATTGAGGCTAATGGACAGAGAAAAACATTTGGATATAAGAACATGTGAAAAGGTGTGAAAAAGTAAACCGAAGCGATGAAACAGGAAAAACAGAATAAGCGAAATAGAAAAGAGCATAAATCAAAAAAGAATAGAGAAAGACGGATAGAAAGTAAAAAATAAAAAGAAAAAAATGAAATGGAAAAAAATATCGGAAAATATTAAAAAACAGTAAAAGAAAACAAGGAATAAAAGAATTAAACAAGAAATGGAAAGGTTACAAAACAATAAGAAAGAGAGTAAGAAATAGGGAATATTTTCAAAAAAGAATAGAACACGGGAAAGGTCAGGAGAATAAAGTATAAAATTAAAAGAAAATGGATCAAGGTCAAAGGAAACTCAAACAAACAAACAATAAAAAAACACAGAAAAAATAAACAATGAAAAAAGCTAAAAACATTAAATTAGAATGGAAATTTACAAAAGATGGAAATAATGTGAAAAACCAATAAATGAAGGAGCCTTGCGAAAATAATACAGAGAAAGTGGAGAAACGAATGAAAAAGATATCAATAAAAATTATTGGAAAAAATAGGTTAAAAATAATGAAAAACATAAAAACAAAATAAAAACAGGAACATTAAATAGCAGCAGAAGAATGTAAAACAAAGAAAAGCAAACAAATAAAATATAACTATGTGAAGTGGCGATAGAAAGCAACTTTGGAGAGACCATAAAATAGATAAAAAATATGGATAGAAAAAAGCGAATGGAAAGTGCGAAAGAAAATAGAAAAAAAAATTAAAGAGAAAATGAAAAGAAAAGAAACGTAGACGATCATTGTAAAAAAGAAAAAAAATCGAAATGGTATTAGAATTAGACAAATCAAAAAAGGAAAGCGGAGAATTATATAAATATCAAAATTAAAGAATGAAAATTATGAATCCCTCGCAAGATAAATAAATAAAAAAAGAAAGTGTAAAGCAAGATAAAGAAATCCGTGGAAAATTTAAAAAAGAACAAACTTGAAAAGAAAATTGGTGAAAAGAAAATGAAAAACAAAACAATAGGAACAAGAAACAGGAAACAAGAAACAAGAAACAAGAAACAAGAAACAAGAAACAAGAAACAAGAAACAAGAAACAAGAAACAAGAAACAAGAAACAAGAAACAAGAAACAAGAAACAAGAAACAAGAAACAAGAAACAAGAAACAAGAAACAAGAAACAAGAAACAAGAAACAAGAAACAAGAAACAAGAAACAAGAAACAAGAAACAAGAAACAAGAAACAAGAAACAAGAAACAAGAAACAAGAAACAAGAAACAAGAAACAAGAAACAAGAAACAAGAAACAAGAAACAAGAAACAAGAAACAAGAAACAAGAAACAAGAAACAAGAAACAAGAAACAAGAAACAAGAAACAAGAAACAAGAAACAAGAAACAAGAAACAAGAAACAAGAAACAAGAAACAAGAAACAAGAAACAAGAAACAAGAAACGAGAAACAAGAAACAAGAAACAAGAAACAAGAAACAAGAAACAAGAAACAAGAAACAGGAAACAGGAAACAGGAAACAGGAAACAGGAAACAGGAAACAGGAAACAGGAAACAAGAAACAAGAAACAAGAAACAAGAAACAAGAAACAAGAAACAAGAAACAAGAAACAAGAAACAAGAAACAAGAAACAAGAAACAGGAAACAGGAAACAGGAAACAGGAAACAGGAAACAGGAAACAGGAAACAGGAAACAGGAAACAGGAAACAGGAAACAGGAAACAGGAAACAGGAAACAGGAAACAGGAAACAGGAAACAGGAAACAGGAAACAGGAAACAGGAAACAGGAAACAGGAAACAGGAAACAGGAAACAGGAAACAGGAAACAGGAAACAGGAAACAGGAAACAGGAAACAGGAAACAGGAAACAGGAAACAGGAAACAGGAAACAGGAAACAGGAAACAGGAAACAGGAAACAGGAAACAGGAAACAGGAAACAGGAAACAGGAAACAGGAAACAGGAAACAGGAAACAGGAAACAGGAAACAGGAAACAGGAAACAGGAAACAGGAAACAGGAAACAGGAAACAGGAAACAGGAAACAGGAAACAGGAAACAGGAAACAGGAAACAGGAAACAGGAAACAGGAAACAGGAAACAGGAAACAGGAAACAGGAAACAGGAAACAGGAAACAGGAAACAGGAAACAGGAAACAGGAAACAGGAAACAGGAAACAGGAAACAGGAAACAGGAAACAGGAAACAGGAAACAGGAAACAGGAAACAGGAAACAGGAAACAGGAAACAAGAAACAGGAAACAGGAAACAGGAAACAGGAAACAGGAAACAGGAAACAGGAAACAGGAAACAGGAAACAGGAAACAGGAAACAGGAAACAAGAAAAAAGAAACAAGAAACAAGAAACAAGAAACAAGAAACAAGAAACAAGAAACAAGAAACAGGAAACAGGAAACAGGAAACAGGAAACAGGAAACAGGAAACAGGAAACAGGAAACAGGAAACAGGAAACAGGAAACAGGAAACAGGAAACAGGAAACAGGAAACAGGAAACAGGAAACAGGAAACAGGAAACAGGAAACAGGAAACAGGCAACAGGAAACAGGAAACAGGAAACAAGAAACAGGAAACAGGAAACAGGAAACAGGAAACAGGAAACAGGAAACAGGAAACAGGAAACAGGAAACAGGAAACAGGAAACAGGAAACAGGAAACAGGAAACAGGAAACAGGAAACAGGAAACAGGAAACAGGAAACAGGAAACAGGAAACAGGAAACAGGAAACAGGAAACAGGAAACAGGAAACAGGAAACAGGAAACAGGAAACAGGAAACAGGAAACAGGAAACAGGAAACAGGAAACAGGAAACAGGAAACAGGAAACAGGAAACAGGAAACAGGAAACAGGAAACAGGAAACAGGAAACAGGAAACAGGAAACAGGAAACAGGAAACAGGAAACAGGAAACAAGAAACAGGAAACAGGAAACAGGAAACAGGAAACAGGAAACAGGAAACAGGAAACAGGAAACAGGAAACAGGAAACAGGAAACAGGAAACAGGAAACAGGAAACAGGAAACAGGAAACAGGAAACAGGAAACAGGAAACAAGAAACAGGAAACAGGAAACAGGAAACAAGAAACAGGAAACAGGAAACAGGAAACAGGAAACAGGAAACAGGAAACAGGAAACAGGAAACAGGAAACAGGAAACAGGAAACAGGAAACAGGAAACAGGAAACAGGAAACAGGAAACAGGAAACAGGAAACAGGAAACAGGAAACAGGAAACAGGAAACAGGAAACAGGAAACAGGAAACAGGAAACAGGAAACAGGAAACAGGAAACAGGAAACAGGAAACAGGAAACAGGAAACAGGAAACAGGAAACAGGAAACAGGAAACAGGAAACAGGAAACAGGAAACAGGAAACAGGAAACAGGAAACAGGAAACAGGAAACAGGAAACAGGAAACAGGAAACAGGAAACAGGAAACAGGAAACAGGAAACAGGAAACAGGAAACAGGAAACAGGAAACAGGAAACAGGAAACAGGAAACAGGAAACAGGAAACAGGAAACAAGAAACAAGAAACAAGAAACAAGAAACAAGAAACAAGAAACAAGAAACAAGAAACAAGAAACAGGAAACAGGAAACAGGAAACAGGAAACAGGAAACAGGAAACAGGAAACAGGAAACAGGAAACAGGAAACAGGAAACAGGAAACAGGAAACAAGAAACAAGAAACAAGAAACAAGAAACAAGAAACAAGAAACAAGAAACAGGAAACAGGAAACAGGAAACAGGAAACAGGAAACAGGAAACAGGAAACAGGAAACAGGAAACAGGAAACAGGAAACAGGAAACAGGAAACAGGAAACAGGAAACAGGAAACAGGAAACAGGAAACAGGAAACAGGAAACAGGAAACAGGAAACAGGAAACAGGAAACAGGAAACAGGAAACAGGAAACAGGAAACAGGAAACAGGAAACAGGAAACAGGAAACAGGAAACAGGAAACAGGAAACAAGACACAAGAAACAAGAAACAAGAAACAAGAAACAAGAAACAAGAAACAAGAAGCAAGAAGCAAGAAGCAAGAAGCAAGAAGCAAGAAACAAGAAACAAGAAACAAGAAACAGGAAACAGGAAACAGGAAACAGGAAACAGGAAACAGGAAACAGGAAACAGGAAACAGGAAACAGGAAACAGGAAACAGGAAACAGGAAACAGGAAACAGGAAACAGGAAACAGGAAACAGGAAACAAGAAACAAGAAACAAGAAACAAGAAACAAGAAACAAGAAACAAGAAACAAGAAACAAGAAACAGGAAACACGAAACAGGAAACAGGAAACAGGAAACAGGAAACAGGAAACAGGAAACAGGAAACAGGAAACAGGAAACAGGAAACAGGAAACAGGAAACAGGAAACAGGAAACAGGAAACAGGAAACAGGAAACAAGAAACAAGAAACAAGAAACAAGAAACAAGAAACAAGAAACAAGAAACAAGAAACAAGAAACAAGAAACAAGAAACAAGAAACAAGAAACAAGAAACAAGAAACAAGAAACAAGAAACAAGAAACAAGAAACAAGAAACAAGAAACAAGAAACAGGAAACAGGAAACAGGAAACAGGAAACAGGAAACAGGAAACAGGAAACAGGAAACAGGAAACAGGAAACAGGAAACAGGAAACAGGAAACAGGAAACAGGAAACAGGAAACAGGAAACAGGAAACAGGAAACAGGAAACAGGAAACAGGAAACAGGAAACAGGAAACAGGAAACAGGAAACAAGAAACAAGAAACAAGAAACAAGAAACAAGAAACAAGAAACAAGAAACAGGAAACAGGAAACAGGAAACAGGAAACAGGAAACAGGAAACAGGAAACAGGAAACAGGAAACAGGAAACAGGAAACAGGAAACAGGAAACAGGAAACAGGAAACAGGAAACAGGAAACAGGAAACAGGAAACAGGAAACAGGAAACAGGAAACAGGAAACAGGAAACAGGAAACAGGAAACAGGAAACAGGAAACAGGAAACAGGAAACAGGAAACAGGAAACAGGAAACAGGAAACAGGAAACAGGAAACAGGAAACAGGAAACAGGAAACAGGAAACAGGAAACAGGAAACAGGAAACAGGAAACAGGAAACAGGAAACAGGAAACAGGAAACAGGAAACAGGAAACAGGAAACAGGAAACAGGAAACAGGAAACAGGAAACAGGAAACAGGAAACAGGAAACAGGAAACAGGAAACAGGAAACAGGAAACAGGAAACAGGAAACAGGAAACAGGAAACAGGAAACAGGAAACAGGAAACAGGAAACAGGAAACAGGAAACAGGAAACAGGAAACAGGAAACAGGAAACAGGAAACAGGAAACAGGAAACAGGAAACAGGAAACAGGAAACAGGAAACAGGAAACAGGAAACAGGAAACAGGAAACAGGAAACAGGAAACAGGAAACAGGAAACAGGAAACAGGAAACAGGAAACAGGAAACAGGAAACAGGAAACAAGACACAAGAAACAAGAAACAAGAAACAAGAAACAAGAAACAAGAAACAAGAAACAAGAAACAAGAAACAAGAAACAAGAAACAAGAAACAAGAAACAAGAAACAAGAAACAAGAAACAAGAAACAAGAAACAAGAAACAAGAAACAAGAAACAAGAAACAAGAAACAAGAAACAAGAAACAGGAAACAGGAAACAGGAAACAGGAAACAGGAAACAGGAAACAGGAAACAGGAAACAGGAAACAGGAAACAGGAAACAGGAAACAGGAAACAGGAAACAGGAAACAGGAAACAGGAAACAGGAAACAGGAAACAGGAAACAGGAAACAGGAAACAGGAAACAGGAAACAGGAAACAAGAAACAAGAAACAGGAAACAAGAAACAAGAAACAAGAAACAAGAAACAGGAAACAGGAAACAGGAAACAGGAAACAGGAAACAGGAAACAGGAAACAGGAAACAGGAAACAGGAAACAGGAAACAGGAAACAGGAAACAGGAAACAGGAAACAGGAAACAGGAAACAGGAAACAGGAAACAGGAAACAGGAAACAGGAAACAGGAAACAGGAAACAGGAAACAGGAAACAGGAAACAGGAAACAGGAAACAGGAAACAGGAAACAGGAAACAGGAAACAGGAAACAGGAAACAGGAAACAGGAAACAGGAAACAGGAAACAGGAAACAGGAAACAGGAAACAGGAAACAGGAAACAGGAAACAGGAAACAGGAAACAGGAAACAGGAAACAGGAAACAGGAAACAGGAAACAGGAAACAGGAAACAGGAAACAGGAAACAGGAAACAGGAAACAGGAAACAGGAAACAGGAAACAGGAAACAGGAAACAGGAAACAGGAAACAGGAAACAGGAAACAGGAAACAGGAAACAGGAAACAGGAAACAGGAAACAGGAAACAGGAAACAGGAAACAGGAAACAGGAAACAGGAAACAGGAAACAGGAAACAGGAAACAGGAAACAGGAAACAGGAAACAGGAAACAGGAAACAGGAAACAGGAAACAGGAAACAGGAAACAGGAAACAGGAAACAGGAAACAAGAAACAAGAAACAAGAAACAAGAAACAAGAAACAAGAAACAAGAAACAAGAAACAAGAAACAAGAAACAAGAAACAAGAAACAAGAAACAAGAAACAAGAAACAAGAAACAAGAAACAAGAAACAAGAAACAAGAACAAGAAACAAGAAACAAGAAACAGGAAACAGGAAACAGGAAACAGGAAACAGGAAACAGGAAACAGGAAACAGGAAACAGGAAACAGGAAACAGGAAACAGGAAACAGGAAACAGGAAACAGGAAACAGGAAACAGGAAACAGGAAACAGGAAACAGGAAACAGGAAACAGGAAACAGGAAACAGGAAACAGGAAACAGAAACAGGAAACAAGAAACAAGAAACAAGAAACAAGGAAACAGGAAACAGGAAACAGGAAACAGGAAACAGGAAACAGGAAACAGGAAACAGGAAACAGGAAACAGGAAACAGGAAACAGGAAACAGGAAACAGGAAACAGGAAACAGGAAACAGGAAACAGAAACAGGAAACAGGAAACAGGAAACAGGAAACAGGAAACAGGAAACAGGAAACAGGAAACAGGAAACAGGAAACAGGAAACAGGAAACAGGAAACAGGAAACAGGAAACAGGAAACAGGAAACAGGAAACAGGAAACAGGAAACAGGAAACAGGAAACAGGAACAGGAAACAGGAAACAGGAAACAAGACACAAGAAACAAGAAACAAGAAACAAGAAGCAAGAAGCAAGAAGCAAGAAGCAAGAAGCAAGAAGCAAGAAGCAAGAAGCAAGAAGCAAGAAGCAAGAAGCAAGAAGCAAGAAGCAAGAAGCAAGAAGCAAGAAGCAAGAAGCAAGAAGCAAGAAGCAAGAAGCAAGAAGCAAGAAGCAAGAAGCAAGAAGCAAGAAGCAAGAAGCAAGAAGCAAGAAGCAAGAAGCAAGAAGCAAGAAGCAAGAAGCAAGTAGCAAGAAGCAAGAAGCAAGAAGCAAGAAGCAAGAAGCAAGAAGCAAGAAACAAGAAACAAGAAACAAGAAACAAGAAACAAGAAACAAGGAAGCAAAAGATAAAAGTCAGAAGACCACAGACCAAAGACAAAAATGGAAAAATGGAAAAATGGAAAAATGGAAAAATGGAAAAATGGAAAAATGGAAAAATGGAAAAATGGAAAAATGAAAAAATGGAAAAATGGAAAAATGGAAAAATGGAAAAATGGAAAAATGGAAAAATGGAAAAATGGAAAAATGGAAAAATGGAAAAATGGAAAAATGGAAAAATGGAAAAATGGAAAAATGGAAAAATGGAAAAATGGAAAAATGGAAAAATGGAAAAATGGAAAAATGGAAAAATGGAAAAATGGAAAAATGGAAAAATGGAAAAATGGAAAAATGGAAAAATGGAAAAATGGAAAAATGGAAAAATGGAAAAATGGAAAAATGGAAAATGGAAAAATGGAAAAATGGAAAAATGGAAAAATGGAAAAATGGAAAAATGGAAAAATGGAAAAATGGAAAAATGGAAAAATGGAAAAATGGAAAAATGGAAAAATGGAAAAATGGAAAAATGGAAAAAATGGAAAAATGGAAAAATGGAAAAATGGAAAAATGGAAAAATGGAAAAATGGAAAAATGGAAAAATGGAAAAATGGAAAAATGGAAAAATGGAAAAATGGAAAAATGGAAAAATGGAAAAATGGAAAAATGGAAAAATGGAAAAATGGAAAAATGGAAAAATGGAAAAATGGAAAAATGGAAAAATGGAAAAATGGAAAAATGGAAAAATGGAAAAATGGAAAAATGGAAAAATGGAAAATGGAAAAATGGAAAAATGGAAAAATGGAAAAATGGAAAAATGGAAAAATGGAAAAATGGAAAAATGGAAAAATGGAAAAATGGAAAAATGGAAAAATGGAAAAATGGAAGAATGGAAAAATGGATAAATGGAAAAATGGAAAAATGGAAAAATGGAAAAATGGAAAAATGGAAAAATGGAAAAATGGAAAAATGGAAAAATGGAAAAATGGAAAAATGGAAAAATGGAAAAATGGAAAAATGGAAAAATGGAAAAATGGAAAAATGGAAAAATGGAAAAATGGAAAAATGGAAAAATTGAAAAATTGAAAAATTGAAAATTGAAAAATTGAAAAATTGAAAAATTGAAAAATTGAAAAATTGAAAAATTGAAAAATTGAAAAATTGAAAAATTGAAAAATTGAAAAATTGAAAAATTGAAAAATTGAAAAATTGAAAAATTGAAAAATTGAAAAATTGAATAATTGAAAAATTGAAAAATTGAAAATTGAAAAATTGAAAAATTGAAAAATTGAAAAATTGAAAAATTGAAAAATTGAAAAATTGAAAAATGAAAAATTGAAAAATTGAAAAATTGAAAAATTGAAAAATTGAAAAATTGAAAAATTGAAAAATTGAAAAATTGAAAAATTGAAAAATTGAAAAATTGAAAAATTGAAAAATTGAAAAATTGAAAAATTGAAAAATTGAAAAATTGGAAAATTGAAAAATTGAAAAATTGAAAAATTGAAAAATTGAAAATTGAAAAGTTGAAAAATTGAAAAATTGAAAAATTGAAGAATTGAAGAATTGAAAAATTGAAAAATTGAAAAACTGAAAATTGAAAAATTGAAAAATTGAAAAATTGAAAAATTGAAAATTGAAAAATTGAAAAATTGAAAAATTGAAAAATTGAAAAATTGAAAAATTGAAAAATTGAAAAATTGAAAAATTGAAAATTGAAAAATTGAAAAATTGAAAAATTGAAAAATTGAAAAATTGAAAAATTGAAAAATTGAAAAATTGAAAAATTGAAAAATTGAAAAATTGAAAAATTGAAAATTGAAAAATTGAAAAATTGAAAAATTGAAAAATTGAAAAATTGAAAAATTGAAAAATTGAAAAATTGAAAAATTGAAAAATTGAAAATTGAAAAATTGAAAAATTGAAAAATTGAAAAATTGAAAAATTGAAAAATTGAAAAATTGAAAAATTGAAAAATTGAAAAATTGAAAAATTGAAAAATTGAAAAATTGAAAAATTGAAAAATTGAAAAATTGAAAATTGAAAATTGAAAAATTGAAAATTGAAAAATTGAAAAATTGAAAATTGAAAAATTGAAAAATTGAAAAATTGAAAAATTGAAAAATTGAAAAATTGAAAAATTGAAAAATTGAAAAATTGAAAATTGAAAAATTGAAAAATTGAAAAATTGAAAAATTGAAAAATTGAAAAATTGAAAAATTGAAAAATTGAAAATTGAAAAATTGAAAAATTGAAAAATTGAAAAATTGAAAATTGAAAAATTGAAAAATTGAAAAATTGAAAATTGAAAAATTGAAAAATTGAAAAATTGAAAAATTGAAAAATTGAAAAATTGAAAATGAAAATTGAAAAATTGAAAAATTGAAAAATTGAAAAATTGAAAATTGAAAAATTGAAAAATTGAAAAATTGAAAAATTGAAAATTGAAAAATTGAAAAATTGAAAATTGAAAATTGAAAATTGAAAAATTGAAAAATTGAAAATTGAAAAATTGAAAAATTGAAAAATTGAAAATTGAAAATTGAAAAATTGAAAATTGAAAAATTGAAAAATTGAAAAATTGAAAAATTGAAAAATTGAAAATTGAAAAATTGAAAAATTGAAAAATTGAAAAATTGAAAAATTGAAAAATTGAAAAATTGAAAATTGAAAAATTGAAAAATTGAAAAATTGAAAAATTGAAAAATTGAAAAATTGAAAAATTGAAAAATTGAAAAATTGAAAAATTGAAAAATTGAAAAATTGAAAAATTGAAAAATTGAAAAATTGAAAAATTGAAAATTGAAAAATTGAAAAATTGAAAAATTGAAAAATTGAAAAATTGAAAAATTGAAAAATTGAAAAATTGAAAAATTGAAAAATTGAAAAATTGAAAAATTGAAAAATTGAAAAATTGAAAATTGAAAAATTGAAAAATTGAAAATTGAAAATTGAAAAATTGAAAAATTGAAAAATTGAAAAATTGAAAAATTGAAAATTGAAAAATTGAAAAATTGAAAAATTGAAAAATTGAAAAATTGAAAAATTGAAAAATGAATTGAAAATTGAAAAATTGAAAAATTGAAAAATTGAAAAATTGAAAAATTGAAAAATTGAAAAATTGAAAAATTGAAAAATTGAAAAATTGAAAAATTGAAAAATTGAAAATTGAAAAATTGAAAATTGAAAATTGAAAAATTGAAAAATTGAAAATTGAAAATTGAAAATTGAAAAATTGAAAATTGAAAAATTGAAAAATTGAAAAATTGAAAAATTGAAAATTGAAAAATTGAAAAATTGAAAAATTGAAAATTGAAAAATTGAAAAATTGAAAATTGAAAAATTGAAAAATTGAAAAATTGAAAAATTGAAAAATTGAAAAATTGAAAAATTGAAAAATTGAAAAATTGAAAATTGAAAAATTGAAAAATTGAAAATTGAAAAATTGAAAAATTGAAAAATTGAAAAATTGAAAATTGAAAATTGAAAAATTGAAAAATTGAAAATTGAAAAATTGAAAAATTGAAAATTGAAAATTGAAAAATTGAAAAATTGAAAAATTGAAAAATTGAAAAATTGAAAAATTGAAAAATTGAAAAATTGAAAAATTGAAAAATTGAAAATTGAAAAATTGAAAAATTGAAAATTGAAAAATTGAAAAATTGAAAAATTGAAAAATGAAAATTGAAAAATTGAAAAATTGAAAAATTGAAAAATTGAAAAATTGAAAATTGAAAATTGAAAAATTGAAAAATTGAAAAATTGAAAAATTGAAAAATTGAAAAATTGAAAAATTGAAAATTGAAAAATTGAAAAATTGAAAATTGAAAATTGAAAAATTGAAAATTGAAAATTGAAAATTGAAAATTGAAAATTGAAAAATTGAAAAATTGAAAAATTGAAAATTGAAATTGAAATTGAAAATTGAAAAATTGAAAAATTGAAAAATTGAAAAATTGAAAAATTGAAAAATTGAAAATTGAAAAATTGAAAAATTGAAAAATTGAAAAATTGAAAATTGAAAAATTGAAAAATTGAAAAATTGAAAAATTGAAAAATTGAAAAATTGAAAAATTGAAAAATTGAAAATTGAAAATTGAAAAATTGAAAATTGAAAAATTGAAAATTGAAAAATTGAAAAATTGAAAATTGAAAATTGAAAATTTGAAAAATTGAAAAATTGAAAATTGAAAAATTTGAAAAATTGAAAAATTGAAAAATTGAAAATTGAAAAATTGAAAAATTGAAAAATTGAAAAATTGAAAAATTGAAAAATTGAAAAATTGAAAATTGAAAAATTGAAAAATTGAAAATTGAAAAATTGAAAAATTGAAAAATTGAAAAATTGAAAATTGAAAAATTGAAAAATTGAAAATTGAAAATTGAAAAATTGAAAAATTGAAAATTGAAAAATTGAAAATTGAAAAATTGAAAAATTGAAAAATTGAAAAATTGAAAATTGAAAAATTGAAAAATTGAAAAATTGAAAAATTGAAAATTGAAAAATTGAAAAATTGAAAAATTGAAAAATTGAAAAATTGAAAATTGAAAAATTGAAAAATTGAAAAATTGAAAAATTGAAAAATTGAAAAATTGAAAAATTGAAAAATTGAAAAATTGAAAAATTGAAAAATTGAAAAATTGAAATTGAAAAATTGAAAAATTGAAAAATTGAAAAATTGAAAAATTGAAAAATTGAAAATTGAAAAATTGAAAAATTGAAAAATTGAAAATTGAAAAATTGAAAAATTGAAAATTGAAAAATTGAAAAATTGAAAAATTGAAAATTGAAAATTGAAAAATTGAAAAATTGAAAAATTGAAAAATTGAAAAATTGAAAAATTGAAAAATTGAAAAATTGAAAAATTGAAAAATTGAAAAATTGAAAAATTGAAAATTGAAAAATTGAAAAATTGAAAAATTGAAAATTGAAAATTGAAAAATTGAAAAATTGAAAAATTGAAAATTGAAAAATTGAAAAATTGAAAATTGAAAATTGAAAAATTGAAAAATTGAAAATTGAAAATTGAAAAATTGAAAAATTGAAAAATTGAAAAATTGAAAAATTGAAAAATTGAAAAATTGAAAAATTGAAAAATTGAAAAATTGAAAAATTGAAAAATTGAAAATTGAAAAATTGAAAAATTGAAAATTGAAAAATTGAAAAATTGAAAAATTGAAAATTGAAAAATTGAAAAATTGAAAAATTGAAAAATTGAAAAATTGAAAAATTGAAAAATTGAAAATTGAAAAATTGAAAAATTGAAAAATTGAAAAATTGAAAAATTGAAAATTGAAAAATTGAAAAATTGAAAAATTGAAAAATTGAAAAATTGAAAAATTGAAAAATTGAAAAATTGAAAAATTGAAAATTGAAAAATTGAAAAATTGAAAAATTGAAAAATTGAAAAATTGAAAAATTGAAAAATTGAAAAATTGAAAAATTGAAAAATTGAAAAATTGAAAAATTGAAAAATTGAAAAATTGAAAAATTGAAAAATTGAAAAATTGAAAAATTGAAAAATTGAAAAATTGAAAAATTGAAAAATTGAAAAATTGAAAATTGAAAAATTGAAAAATTGAAAATTGAAAATTGAAAAATTGAAAAATTGAAAAATTGAAAAATTGAAAAATTGAAAAATTGAAAAATTGAAAAATTGAAAATTGAAAAATTGAAAAATTGAAAATTGAAAATTGAAAAATTGAAAAATTGAAAAATTGAAAAATTGAAAAATTGAAAAATTGAAAATTGAAAAATTGAAAATTGAAAAATTGAAAAATTGAAAAATTGAAAAATTGAAAATTGAAAAATTGAAAATTGAAAAATTGAAAAATTGAAAAATTGAAAAATTGAAAAATTGAAAAATTGAAAAATTGAAAAATTGAAAATTGAAAAATTGAAAATTGAAAAATTGAAAAATTGAAAATTGAAAAATTGAAAAATTGAAAAATTGAAAATTGAAAAATTGAAAAAATTGAAAAATTGAAAATTGAAAAATTGAAAAATTGAAAAATTGAAAAATTGAAAAATTGAAAAATTGAAAAATTGAAAAATTGAAAAATTGAAAGATTGAAAAATGGAAAAATGGAAAAATAAAACCATAACACCATAAAACCATAAAACCATAAAACCATAAAACCATAAAACCATAAAACCATAAAACCATAAAACCATAAAACCATAAAACCATAAAACCATAAAACCATAAAACCATAAAACCATAAAACCATAATACCATAAAACCATAAAACCATAAAACCATAAAACCATAAAACCATAAAACCATAAAACCATAAAACCATAAAACCATAAAACCATAAAACCATAAAACCATAAAACCATAAAACCATAAAACCATAAAACCATAAAACCATAAAACCATAAAACCATAAAACCATAAAACCATAAAACCATAAAACCATAAAACCATAAAACCATAAAACCATACAACCATAAAACAATAAAACCATAATACCATAATACCATAATACCATAAAACCATAAAACCATA
>NW_026683517.1:0-40785 GCF_030247195.1 Topomyia yanbarensis | reverse complement strand
ATTCATTTGATTCATTTGATTCATTTGATTCATTTGATTCGTGTGATTCATTTTATTCATTTGATTCATTTGATTCATTTGATTCATTTGATTCATTCGATTCATTTGATTCATTTGATTCATTTGATTCATTTGATTCATTTGATTCATTTGATTCATTTGATTCGTTTGATTCATTTGATTCATTTGATTCATTTGATTCTTTTGATTCATTTGATTCATTTGATTCATTTGATTCATTTGATTCATTTGATACATTTGACTCATTTGATTCATTTGATTCATTTGATTCATTTGATTCGTGTGATTCATTTTATTCATTTGATTCATTTGATTCATTTGATTCATTTGATTCATTTGATTCGTGTGATTCATTTGATTCATTTGATTCATTTGATTCATTTGATTCATTTGATTCATTTGATTCATTTGATTCATTTGATTCATTTGATTCATTTGATTCGTTTGATTCATTTGATTCATTTGATTCATTTGATTCATTTGATTCATTTGATTCATTTGATTCATTTGATTCATTTGATTCATTTGATTCATTTGATTCATTTGATTCATTTGATTCATTTGATTCATTTGATTCATTTGATTCATTTGATTCATTTGATTCATTTGATTCATTTGATTCATTTGATTCATTTGATTCATTTGATTCATTTGATTCATTTGATTCATTTGATTCATTTGATTCATTTGATTCATTTGATTCATTTGATTCATTTGATTCATTTGATTCATTTGATTCATTTGATTCATTTGATTCATTTGATTCATTTGATTCATTTGATTCATTTGATTCATTTGATTCATTTGATCCATTTGATTCATTTGATTCATTTGATTCATTTGATTCATTTGATTCATTTGATTCATTTGATTCATTTGATTCATTTGATTCATTTGATTCATTTGATTCATTTGATTCAATTGATTCATTTGATTCGTGTGATTCATTTGATTCATTCGATTCATTTGATTCATTTGATTCATTTGATTCATTTGATTCATTTGATTCATTTGATTCATTTGATTCGTTTGATTCATTTGATTCATTAGATTCATTAGATTCATTTGATTCATTTGATTCATTTGATTCATTTGATTCATTTGATTCATTTGATTCATTTGATTCATTTGATTCATTTGATTCATTTGATTCATTTGATTCATTTGATTCATTTGATTCATTTGATTCATTTGATTCATTTGATTCATTTGATTCATTTGATTCATTTGATTCATTTGATTCATTTGATTCATTTGATTCATTTGATTCATTTGATTCATTTGATTCATTTGATTCATTTGATTCATTTGATTCATTTGATTCATTTGATTCATTTGATTCATTTGATTCATTTGATTCATTTGATTCATTTGATTCATTTGATTCATTTGATTCGTGTGATTCATTTTATTCATTTGATTCATTTGATTCATTTGATTCATTTGATTCATTTGATTCATTTGATTAATTTGATTCGTTTGATTCATTTGATTCATTTGATTCATTTGATTCATTTGATTCATTTGATTCATTTGATTCATTTGATTCATTTGATTCATTTGATTCAATTGATTCATTTGATTCATTTGATTCATTTGATCCATTTGATTCATTTGATTCATTTGATTCATTTGATTCATTTGATTCATTTGATTCATTTGATTCATTTGATTCATTTGATTCATTTGATTCATTTGATTCATTTGATTCATTTGATTCATTTGATTCATTTGATTCATTTGATTCATTTGATTCATTTGATTCATTTGATTCATTTGATTCATTTGATTCATTTGATTCATTTGATTCATTTGATTCATTTGATTCATTTGATTCATTTGATTCATTTGATTCATTTGATTCATTTGATTCATTTGATTCATTTGATTCATTTGATTCATTTGATTCATTTGATTCATTTGATTCATTTGATTCATTTGATTCATTTGATTCATTTGATTCATTTGATTCATTTGATTCATTTGATTCATTTGATTCATTTGATTCATTTGATTCATTTGATTCATTTGATTCATTTGATTCATTTGATTCATTTGATTCATTTGATTCATTTGATTCATTTGATTCATTTGATTCATTTGATTCATTTGATTCATTTAATTCATTTGATTCATTTGATTCATTCGATTCATTTGATTCATTTGATTCATTTGATTCATTTGATTCATTTGATTCATTTGATTCATTTGATTCATTTGATTCATTTGATTCATTTGATTCGTGTGATTCATTTGATTCATTTGATTCATTTGATTCATTTGATTCATTTGATTCATTTGATTCATTTGATTCATTTGATTCATTTGATTCATTTGATTCATTTGATTCATTCGATTCATTTGATTCATTTGATTCATTTGATTCATTTGATTCATTTGATTCATTTGATTCATTTGATTCATTTGATTCATTTGATTCATTTGATTCATTTGATTCATTTGATTCATTTGATTCATTTGATTCATTTGATTCATTTGACTCATTTGACTCATTTGATTCATTTGATTCATTTGATTCATTTGATTCATTTGATTCATTTGATTCATTTGATTCATTTGATTCATTTGATTCATTTGATTCGTGTGATTCATTTGATTCATTTGATTCATTTGATTCATTTGATTCATTCGATTCATTTGATTCATTTGATTCATTTGATTCATTTGATTCATTTGATTCATTTGATTCATTTGATTCATTTGATTCATTTGATTCATTTGATTCATTTGATTCATTTGATTCATTTGATTCATTTGATTCATTGATTCATTTGATTCATTTGATTCATTGATTCATTTTATTCATTTTATTCATTTGATTCATTTGATTCATTTGATTCATTTGATTCATTTGATTCATTTGATTCATTCGATTCATTTGATTCATTTGATTCATTTGATTCATTTGATTCATTTGATTCATTTGATTCATTTGATTCATTTGATTCGTGTGATTCATTTTATTCATTTGATTCATTTGATTCATTTGATTCATTTGATTCATTTGATTCATTTGATTCATTTGATTCATTTGATTCATTCGATTCATTTGACTAATTTGATTCGTTTGATTCATTTGATTCATTTGATTCATTTGATTCATTTGATTCATTTGATTCATTTGATTCATTTGATTCATTTGATTTTTTTGATTCATTTGATTCATTTGATTAATTTGATTCATTTGATTCATTTGATTCATTTGATTCATTTGATTCATTTGATTCATTTGATTCATTTGATTCATTTGATTCATTTGATTCATTTGATTCATTTGATTCATTTGATTCATTTGATTCATTTGATCCATTTGATTCATTTGATTCATTTGATTCATTTGATTCATTTGATTCATTTGATTCATTTGATTCATTTGATTCATTTGATTCATTTGATTCATTTGATTCATTTGACTCATTTGACTCATTTGATTCATTTGATTCATTTGATTCATTTGATTCATTTGATTCATTTGATTCATTTGATTCATTTGATTCATTTGATTCATTTGATTCATTTGATTCATTTGATTCATTTGATTCATTTGATTCATTTGATTCATTTGATTCATTTGATTCATTTGATTCATTTGATTCATTTGATTCATTTGATTCATTTGATTCATTTGATTCATTTGATTCATTTGATTCATTTGATTCGTGTGATTCATTTTATTCATTTGATTCATTTGATTCATTCGATTCATTTGATTCATTTGATTCATTTGATTCATTTGATTCATTTGATTAATTTGATTCGTTTGATTCATTTGATTCATTTGATTCATTTGATTCATTTGATTCATTTGATTCATTTGATTCATTTGATTCATTTGATTCATTTGATTTTTTTGATTTTTTTGATTCATTTGATTCATTTGATTCATTTGATTCATTTGATTCATTTGATTCATTTGATTCATTTGATTCATTTGATTCATTTGATTCATTTGATTCATTTGATTCATTTGATTCATTTGATTCATTTGATTCATTTGATTCATTTGATTCATTTGATTCATTTGATTCATTTGATTCATTTGATTCATTTGATTCATTTGATTTTTTTGATTCATTTGATTCATTTGATTCATTTGATTCATTTGATTCATTTGATTCATTTGATTCATTTGATTCAATTGATTCATTTGATTCATTTGATTCATTTGATTCATTTGATTCATTTGATTCATTTGATCCATTTGATTCATTTGATTCATTTGATTCATTTGATTCATTTGATTCATTTGATTCATTTGATTCATTTGATTCATTTGATTCATTTGATTCATTTGATTCATTTGATTCATTTGATTCATTTGATTCATTTGATTCATTTGATTCATTTGATTCATTTGATTCATTTGATTCATTTGACTCATTTGACTCATTTGATTCATTTGATTCATTTGATTCATTTGATTCATTTGATTCATTTGATTCATTTGATTCATTTGATTCATTTGATTCATTTGATTCATTTGATTCGTGTGATTCATTTTATTCATTTGATTCATTTGATTCATTTGATTCATTTGATTCATTCGATTCATTTGATTCATTTGATTCATTTGATTCATTTGATTCATTTGATTCATTTGATTAATTTGATTCGTTTGATTCATTTGATTCATTTGATTCATTTGATTCTTTTGATTCATTTGATTCATTTGATTCATTTGATTCATTTGATTCATTTGATTCATTTGATTCATTTGATACATTTGACTCATTTGATTCATTTGATTCATTTGATTCATTTGATTCGTGTGATTCATTTTATTCATTTGATTCATTTGATTCATTTGATTCATTTGATTCGTGTGATTCGTGTGATTCATTTGATTCATTTGATTCATTTGATTCATTTGATTCATTTGATTCATTTGATTCATTTGATTCATTTGATTCATTTGATTCATTTGATTCATTTGATTCATTTGATTCGTTTGATTCATTTGATTCATTTGATTCATTTGATTCATTTGATTCATTTGATTCATTTGATTCATTTGATTCATTTGATTCATTTGATTCATTTGATTCATTTGATTCATTTGATTCATTTGATTCATTTGATTCATTTGATTCATTTGATTCATTTGATTCATTTGATTCATTTGATTCATTTGATTCATTTGATTCATTTGATTCATTTGATTCATTTGATTCATTTGATTCATTTGATTCATTTGATTCATTTGATTCATTTGATTCATTTGATTCATTTGATTCATTTGATTCATTTGATTCATTTGATTCATTTGATTCATTTGATTCATTTGATCCATTTGATTCATTTGATTCATTTGATTCATTTGATTCATTTGATTCATTTGATTCATTTGATTCATTTGATTCATTTGATTCATTTGATTCATTTGATTCATTTGATTCATTTGATTCATTTGATTCATTTGATTCATTTGATTCATTTGATTCGTGTGATTCATTTGATTCATTCGATTCATTTGATTCATTTGATTCATTTGATTCATTTGATTCATTTGATTCATTTGATTAATTTGAATAATTTGATTCGTTTGATTCATTTGATTCATTTGATTCATTTGATTCATTTGATTCTTTTGATTCATTTGATTCATTTGATTAATTTGATTCGTTTGATTCATTTGATTCATTTGATTCATTTGATTCTTTTGATTCATTTGATTCATTTGATTCATTTGATTCATTTGATTCATTTGATTCATTTGATTCATTTGATACATTTGACTCATTTGATTCATTTGATTCATTTGATTCATTTGATTCGTGTGATTCATTTTATTCATTTGATTCATTTGATTCATTTGATTCATTTGATTCATTTGATTCGTGTGATTCGTGTGATTCATTTGATTCATCTGATTCATTTGATTCATTTGATTCATTTGATTCATTTGATTCATTTGATTCATTTGATTCATTTGATTCATTTGATTCATTTGATTCATTTGATTCGTTTGATTCATTTGATTCATTTGATTCATTTGATTCATTTGATTCATTTGATTCATTTGATTCATTTGATTCATTTGATTCATTTGATTCATTTGATTCATTTGATTCATTTGATTCATTTGATTCATTTGATTCATTTGATTCATTTGATTCATTTGATTCATTTGATTCATTTGATTCATTTGATTCATTTGATTCATTTGATTCATTTGATTCATTTGATTCATTTGATTCATTTGATTCATTTGATTCATTTGATTCATTTGATTCATTTGATTCATTTGATTCATTTGATTCATTTGATCCATTTGATTCATTTGATTCATTTGATTCATTTGATTCATTTGATTCATTTGATTCATTTGATTCATTTGATTCATTTGATTCATTTGATTCATTTGATTCATTTGATTCATTTGATTCATTTGATTCATTTGATTCGTGTGATTCATTTGATTCATTCGATTCATTTGATTCATTTGATTCATTTGATTCATTTGATTCATTTGATTCATTTGATTAATTTGAATAATTTGATTCGTTTGATTCATTTGATTCATTTGATTCATTTGATTCATTTGATTCTTTTGATTCATTTGATTCATTTGATTCATTTGATTCATTTGATTCATTTGATTCATTTGATTCATTCGATTCATTTGATTCATTTGATTCATTTGATTCATTTGATTCATTTGATTCATTTGATTCATTTGATTCGTTTGATTCATTTGATTCATTTGATTCATTTGATTCATTTGATTCATTTGATTCATTTGATTCATTTGATTTTTTTGATTCATTTGATTCATTTGATTCATTTGATTCATTTGATTCATTTGATTCATTTGATTCATTTGATTCATTTGATTCATTTGATTCATTTGATTCATTTGATTCATTTGATTCATTTGATTCATTTGATTCATTTGATTCATTTGATTCATTTGATCCATTTGATTCATTTGATTCATTTGATTCATTTGATTCATTTGATTCATTTGATTCATTTGATTCATTTGATTCATTTGATTCATTTGATTCATTTGATTCATTTGATTCATTTGACTCATTTGACTCATTTGATTCATTTGATTCATTTGATTCATTTGATTCATTTGATTCATTTGATTCATTTGATTCATTTGATTCATTTGATTCATTTGATTCATTTGATTCATTTGATTCATTTGATTCATTTGATTCATTTGATTCATTTGATTCATTTGATTCATTTGATTCATTTGATTCATTTGATTCATTTGATTCATTTGATTCATTTGATTCATTTGATTCATTTGATTCATTTGATTCGTGTGATTCATTTTATTCATTTGATTCATTTGATTCATTCGATTCATTTGATTCATTTGATTCATTTGATTCATTTGATTCATTTGATTCATTTGATTCATTTGATTAATTTGATTCGTTTGATTCATTTGATTCATTTGATTCATTTGATTCATTTGATTCATTTGATTCATTTGATTTTTTTGATTTTTTTGATTCATTTGATTCATTTGATTCATTTGATTCATTTGATTCATTTGATTCATTTGATTCATTTGATTCATTTGATTCATTTGATTCATTTGATTCATTTGATTCATTTGATTCATTTGATTCATTTGATTTTTTTGATTCATTTGATTCATTTGATTCATTTGATTCATTTGATTCATTTGATTCATTTGATTCATTTGATTCATTTGATTCATTTGATTCATTTGATTCATTTGATTCATTTGATTCATTTGATTCATTTGATTCATTTGATTCATTTGATTCATTTGATTCATTTGATTCATTTGATTCATTTGATTCATTTGATTCATTTGATTCATTTAATTCATTTGATTCATTTGATTCATTTGATTCATTTGATTCATTTGATTCATTTGATTCATTTGATTCATTTGATTCATTTGACTCATTTAATTCATTTGATTCATTTGATTTATTTAATTCATTTTATTCATTTGATTCCATTGATTCATTTGATTCCTTTGATTCCTTTGATTCATTTGATTCCTTTGATTCATTTGATTAATTTGATTCATTTGATTCATTTGATTCATTTGATTCATTTGATTCATTTGATTCATTTGATTCATTTGATTCATTTGATTCATTTGATTCATTTGATTCATTTGATTCACTTGATTCATTTGATTCATTTGATTCATTTGATTCTTTTGATTCATTTGATTCATTTGATTCATTTGATTCATTTGATTCATTTGATTCATTTGATTCATTTGATTCATTTGATTCATTTGATTCATTTGATTCATTTGATTCATTTGATTCATTTGATTCATTTGATTCATTTGATTCATTTGATTCATTTGATTCATTTGATTCATTTGATTCATTTGATTCATTTGATTCATTTGATTCATTTGATTCATTTGATTCATTTGATTCATTTGATTCATTTGATTCATTTGATTCATTTGATTCATTTGATTCATTTGATTCATTTGATTCATTTGATTCATTTGATTCATTTGATTCATTTGATTCATTTGATTCATTTGATTCATTTGATTCATTTGATTCATTTGACTCATTTGACTCATTTGACTCATCTGATTCATTTGATTCATTTGATTCATTTGATTCATTTGATTCATTTGATTCATTTGATTCATTTGATTCATTTGATTCATTTGATTCATTCGATTCATTTGATTCATTTGATTCATTTGATTCATTTGATTCATTTGATTAGTGTGATTCATTTTATTCATTTGATTCATTTGATTCATTTGATTCATTTGATTCATTTGATTCATTTGATTCATTTGATTCATTTGATTCATTTGATTCATTTGATTCATTTGATTCCTTTGATTCATTTGATTCATTTGATTCATTTGATTCATTTGATTCATTTGATTCATTTGATTCATTTGATTCATTTGATCCATTTGATTCATTTGATTCATTTGATTCATTTGATTCATTTGATTCATTTGATTCATTTGATTCATTTGATTCATTTGATTCATTTGATTCATTTGATTCATTTGATTCATTTGATTCATTTGATTCATTTGATTCATTTGATTCATTTGATTCATTTGATTCATTTGATTCATTTGATTCATTTGATTCATTTGATTCATTTGATTCATTTGATTCATTTGATTCATTTGATTCATTTGATTCATTTGATTCATTTGATTCATTTGATTCATTTGATTCATTTGATTCATTTGATTCATTTGATTCATTTGATTCATTTGATTCATTTGATTCATTTGATTCATTTGATTCATTTGATTCATTTGATTCATTTGATTCATTTGATTCATTTGATTCATTTGATTCATTTGATTCATTTGATTCATTTGATTCATTTGATTCATTTGATTCATTTGATTCATTTGATTCATTTGATTCATTTGATTCATTTGATTCATTTGATTCATTTGATTCATTTGATTCATTTGATTCATTTGATTCATTTGATTCATTTGATTCATTTGATTCATTTGATTCATTTGATTCATTTGATTCATTTGATTCATTTGATTCATTTGAGTCATTTGATTCATTTGATTCATTTGATTCATTTGATTCATTTGATTCATTTGATTCATTTGATTCATTTGATTCATTTGATTCATTTGATTCATTTGATTCATTTGATTCATTTGATTCATTTGATTCATTTGATTCATTTGATTCATTTGATTCATTTGATTCATTTGATTCATTTGATTCATTTGATTCATTTGATTCATTTGATTCATTTGATTCATTTGATTCATTTGATTCATTTGATTCATTTGATTCATTTGATTCATTTGATTCATTTGATTCATTTGATTCATTTGATTCATTTGATTCATTTGATTCATTTGATTCATTTGATTCATTTGATTCATTTGATTCATTTGATTCATTTGATTCATTTGATTCATTTGATTCATTTGATTCATTTGATTCATTTGATTCATTTGATTCATTTGATTCATTTGATTCATTTGATTCATTTGATTCGTGTGATTCATTTTATTCATTTGATTCATTTGATTCATTTGATTCATTTGATTCATTTGATTCATTTGATTCATTTGATTCATTTGATTCATTTGATCCATTTGATTCATTTGATTCATTTGATTCATTTGATTCATTTGATTCACTTGATCCATTTGATTCATTTGATTCATTTGATTCATTTGATTCATTTGATTCATTTGATTCATTTGATTCATTTGATTCATTTGATTCATTTGATTCATTTGATTCATTTGATTCATTTGATTCATTTGATTCATTTGATTCATTTGATTCATTTGATTCATTTGATTCATTTGATTCATTTGATTCATTTGATTCATTTGATTCATTTGATTCATTTGATTCATTTGATTCATTTGATTCATTTGATTCATTTGATTCATTTGATTCATTTGATTCATTTGATTCATTTGATTCATTTGATTCATTTGATTCATTTGATTCATTTGATTCATTTGATTCATTTGATTCATTTGATTCATTTGATTCATTTGATTCATTTGATTCATTTGATTCATTTGATTCATTTGATTCATTTGATTCATTTGATTCATTTGATTCATTTGATTCATTTGATTCATTTGATTCATTTGATTCATTTGATTCATTTGATTCATTTGATTCATTTGATTCATTTGATTCATTTGATTCATTTGATTCATTTGATTCATTTGATTCATTTGATTCATTTGATTCATTTGATTCATTTGATTCATTTGATTCATTTGATTCAATTGATTCATTTGATTCATTTGATTCATTTGATTCATTTGATTCATTTGATTCATTTGATTCATTTGATTCATTTGATTCATTTGATTCATTTGATTCATTTGATTCATTTGATTCATTTGATTCATTTGATTCATTTGATTCATTTGATTCATTTGATTCATTTGATTCATTTGATTCATTTGATTCATTTGATTCATTTGATTCATTTGATTCATTTGATTCATTTGATTCATTTGATTCATTTGATTCATTTGATTCATTTGATTCATTTGATTCATTTGATTCATTTGATTCATTTGATTCATTTGATTCATTTGATTCATTTGATTCATTTGATTCATTTGATTCATTTGATTCATTTGATTCATTTGATTCATTTGATTCATTTGATTCATTTGATTCATTTGATTCATTTGATTCATTTGATTCATTTGATTCATTTGATTCATTTGATTCATTTGATTCATTTGATTCATTTGATTCATTTGATTCATTTGATTCATTTGATTCATTTGATTCATTTGATTCATTTGATTCATTTGATTCGTGTGATTCATTTTATTCATTTGATTCATTTGATTCATTTGATTCATTTGATTCATTTGATTCATTTGATTCATTTGATTCATTTGATTCATTCGATTCATTTGATTCATTTGATTCATTTGATTCATTTGATTCATTTGATTCATTTGATTCATTTGATTCATTTGATTCATTTGATTCATTTGATTCATTTGATTCATTTGATTCATTTGATTCATTTGATTCATTTGATTCATTTGATTCATTTGACTCATTTGATTCATTTGACTCATTTGATTCATTTGATTCATTTGATTCATTTGATTCATTTGATTCATTTGATTCATTTGATTCATTTGATTCATTTGATTCATTTGATTCATTTGATTCATTTGATTCATTTGATTCGTGTGATTCATTTTATTCATTTCATTCATATGATTCATTTGATTCATTCGATTCATTCGATTCATTTGATTCATTTGATTCATTTGATTTATTTGATTCATTTGATTAATTTGATTCGTTTGATTCATTTGATTCATTTGATTCATTTGATTCATTTGATTCATTTGATTCATTTGATTCATTTGATTCATTTGATTCATTTGATTCATTTGATTCATTTGATTCATTTGATTCATTTGATTCATTTGATTCATTTGATTCATTTGATTCATTTGATTCATTTGATTCATTTGATTCATTTGATTCATTTGATTCATTTGATTCATTTGATTCATTTGATTCATTTGATTCATTTGATTCATTTGATTCATTTGATTCATTTGATTCGTGTGATTCATTTTATTCATTTGATTCATTTGATTCATTTGATTCATTTGATTCATTTGATTCATTTGATTCATTTGATTCATTTGATTCATTTGATTCATTCGATTCATTTGATTCATTTGATTCATTTGATTCATTTGATTCATTTGATTCATTTGATTCATTTGATTCATTTGATTCATTTGATTCATTTGATTCATTTGACTCATTTGATTCATTTGACTCATTTGATTCATTTGACTCATTTGATTCATTTGATTCATTTGATTCATTTGATTCATTTGATTCATTTGATTCATTTGATTCATTTGATTCATTTGATTCGTGTGATTCATTTTATTCATTTCATTCATATGATTCATTTGATTCATTCGATTCATTCGATTCATTTGATTCATTTGATTCTTTTGATTCATTTGATTCATTTGATTCATTTGATTCATTTGATTAATTTGATTCGTTTGATTCATTTGATTCATTTGATTCATTTGATTCATTTGATTCATTTGATTCATTTGATTCATTTGATTCATTTGATTCATTGATTCATTTGATTCATTGATTCATTTGATTCATTGATTCATTTTATTCATTTGATTCATTTGATTCATTTGATTCATTTGATTCATTTGATTCATTTGATTCATTTAATTCATTTGATTCATTTGATTCATTCGATTCATTTGATTCATTTGATTCATTTGATTCATTTGATTCATTTGATTCATTTGATTCATTTGATTCATTTGATTCATTTGATTCATTTGATTCATTTGATTCATTTGATTCATTTGATTCATTTGATTCATTTGATTCATTTGATTCATTTGATTCATTTGATTCATTTGATTCATTTGATTCATTTGATTCATTTGATTCATTTGATTCGTGTGATTCATTTGATTCATTTGATTCGTGTGATTCATTTTATTCATTTGATTCATTCGATTCATTTGATTCATTTGATTCATTCGATTCATTTGATTCATTTGATTAATTTGATTCATTTGATTCATTTGATTCATTTGATTCATTTGATTCATTTGATTCATTTGATTCATTTGATTCATTTGATTCATTTGATTCATTTGATTCATTTGATTCATTTGATTCATTTGATTCATTTGATTCCTTTGATTCATTTGATTCATTTGATTCATTTGATTCATTTGATTCATTTGATTCATTTGATTCATTTGATTCATTTGATTCATTTGATTCATTTGATTCATTTGATTTTTTTGATTCATTTGATTCCTTTGATTCATTTGATTCATTTGATTCATTTGATTCCTTTGATTCATTTGATTCATTTGATTCATTTGATTCATTTGATTCATTTGATTCATTTGATTCATTTGATTCATTTGATTCATTTGATTCATTTGATTCATTTGATTCATTTGATTCATTTGATTCATTTGATTCATTTGATTCATTTGATTCATTTGATTCATTTGATTCATTTGATTCATTTGATTCATTTGATTCCTTTGATTCATTTGATTCATTTGATTCATTTGATTCATTTGATTCATTTGATTCATTTGATTCATTTGATTCATTTGATTCATTTGATTCATTCGATTCATTTGATTCATTTGATTCATTTGATTCATTTGATTCATTTGATTCATTTGATTCATTTGATTCATTTGATTCGTGTGATTCATTTGATTCGTGTGATTCATTTGATTCATTTGATTCGTGTGATTCATTTGATTCATTCGATTCATTTGATTCATTTGATTCATTCGATTCATTTGATTCATTTGATTAATTTGATTCATTTGATTCATTTGATTCATTTGATTCATTTGATTCATTTGATTCATTTGATTCATTTGATTCATTTGATTCATTTGATTCATTTGATTCATTTGATTCATTTGATTCATTTGATTCATTTGATTCATTTGATTCATTTGATTCCTTTGATTCATTTGATTCATTTGATTCATTTGATTCATTTGATTCATTTGATTCATTTGATTCATTTGATTCATTTGATTCATTTGATTCATTTGATTCATTTGATTCATTTGATTCATTTGATTCATTTGATTCATTTGATTCATTTGATTTTTTTGATTCATTTGATTCATTTGATTCCTTTGATTCATTTGATTCATTTGATTCCTTTGATTCATTTGATTCATTTGATTCATTTGATTCATTTGATTCATTTGATTCATTTGATTCATTTGACTCATTTGATTCATTTGATTAATTTGATTCATTTGATTCGTGTGATTCATTTTATTCATTTGATTCATTTGATTCATTTGATTCATTTGATTCATTTGATTCATTTGATTCATTCGATTCATTTGATTCATTTGATTCATTTGATTCATTTGATTCATTTGATTCATTTGATTCATTTGATTCATTTGATTCATTTGATTCATTTGATTCATTTGATTCATTTGATTCATTTGATTCATTTGATTCATTTGATTCATTTGATTCATTTGACTCATTTGATTCATTTGACTCATTTGATTCATTTGATTCATTTGATTCATTTGATTCATTTGATTCATTTGATTCATTTGATTCATTTGATTCATTTGATTCATTTGATTCATTTGATTCATTTGATTCATTTGATTCATTTGATTCGTGTGATTCATTTTATTCATTTCATTCATATGATTCATTTGATTCATTCGATTCATTCGATTCATTTGATTCATTTGATTCATTTGATTCATTTGATTCATTTGATTCATTTGATTAATTTGATTCGTTTGATTCATTTGATTCATTTGATTCATTTGATTCATTTGATTCATTTGATTCATTGATTCATTTGATTCATTGATTCATTTGATTCATTGATTCATTTGATTCATTTGATTCATTTGATTCATTTGATTCATTTGATTCATTTGATTCATTTGATTCATTTAATTCATTTGATTCATTTGATTCATTCGATTCATTTGATTCATTTGATTCATTTGATTCATTTGATTCATTTGATTCATTTGATTCATTTGATTCATTTGATTCATTTGATTCATTTGATTCATTTGATTCATTTGATTCATTTGATTCATTTGATTCATTTGATTCATTTGATTCATTTGATTCATTTGATTCATTTGATTCATTTGATTCATTTGATTCGTGTGATTCATTTTATTCATTTGATTCATTTGATTCATTCGATTCATTTGATTCATTTGATTCATTTGATTCATTTGATTCATTTGATTCATTTGATTCATTTGATTCGTGTGATTCATTTGATTCGTGTGATTCATTTGATTCATTTGATTCGTGTGATTCATTTGATTCATTCGATTCATTTGATTCATTTGATTCATTCGATTCATTTGATTCATTTGATTAATTTGATTCATTTGATTCATTTGATTCATTTGATTCATTTGATTCATTTGATTCATTTGATTCATTTGATTCATTTGATTCATTTGATTCATTTGATTCATTTGATTCATTTGATTCATTTGATTCATTTGATTCATTTGATTCATTTGATTCATTTGATTCATTTGATTCATTTGATTCATTTGATTCATTTGATTCATTTGATTCATTTGATTCATTTGATTTTTTTGATTCATTTGATTCATTTGATTCATTTGATTCATTTGATTCATTTGATTCATTTGATTCATTTGATTCATTTGATTCATTTGATTCATTTGATTCATTTGATTCATTTGATTCATTTGATTCATTTGATTCATTTGATTCATTTGATTCATTTGATTCATTTGATTCATTTGATTCATTTGATTCATTTGATTCATTTGATTCATTTGACTCATTTGATTCATTTGATTCATTTGATTCGTGTGATTCATTTTATTCATTTGATTCATTTGATTCATTTGATTCATTTGATTCATTTGATTCGTGTGATTCATTTGATTCATTTGATTCATTTGATTCATTTGATTCATTTGATTCATTTGATTCATTTGATTCATTTGATTCATTTGATTCATTTGATTCATTTGATTCATTTGATTCATTTGATTCATTTGATTCATTTGATTCATTTGATTCATTTGATTCATTTGGCTCATTTGATTCATTTGACTCATTTGATTCATTTGATTCATTTGATTCATTTGATTCATTTGATTCATTTGATTCATTTGATTCATTTGATTCATTTGATTCATTTGATTCATTTGATTCATTTGATTCATTTGATTCATTTGATTCATTTGATTCATTTGATTCATTTGATTCATTTGATTCATTTGATTCATTTGATTCGTGTGATTCATTTTATTCATTTCATTCATATGATTCATTTGATTCATTCGATTCATTCGATTCATTTGATTCATTTGATTCATTTGATTCATTTGATTCATTTGATTAATTTGATTCGTTTGATTCATTTGATTCATTTGATTCATTTGATTCATTTGATTCATTTGATTCATTTGATTCATTGATTCATTTGATTCATTGATTCATTTGATTCATTGATTCATTTGATTCATTGATTCATTTGATTCATTTGATTCATTTGATTCATTTGATTCATTTGATTCATTTGATTCATTTGATTCATTTGATTCATTTAATTCATTTGATTCATTTGATTCATTCGATTCATTTGATTCATTTGATTCATTTGATTCATTTGATTCATTTGATTCATTTGATTCATTTGATTCATTTGATTCATTTGATTCATTTGATTCATTTGATTCATTTGATTCATTTGATTCATTTGATTCGTGTGATTCATTTGATTCATTTGATTCGTGTGATTCATTTTATTCATTTGATTCATTTGATTCATTCGATTCATTTGATTCATTTGATTCATTCGATTCATTTGATTCATTTGATTAATTTGATTCATTTGATTCATTTGATTCATTTGATTCATTTGATTCATTTGATTCATTTGATTCATTTGATTCATTTGATTCATTTGATTCATTTGATTCATTTGATTCATTTGATTCATTTGATTCATTTGATTCATTTGATTCATTTGATTCCTTTGATTCATTTGATTCATTTGATTCATTTGATTCATTTGATTCATTTGATTCATTTGATTCATTTGATTCATTTGATTTTTTTGATTCATTTGATTCATTTGATTCATTTGATTCCTTTGATTCATTTGATTCATTTGATTCATTTGATTCCTTTGATTCATTTGATTCATTTGATTCATTTGATTCATTTGATTCATTTGATTCATTTGATTCATTTGATTCATTTGATTCATTTGATTCATTTGATTCATTTGATTCATTTGATTCATTTGATTCATTTGATTCCTTTGATTCATTTGATTCATTTGATTCATTTGATTCATTTGATTCATTTAATTAATTTGATTCATTTGATTCATTCGATTCATTTGATTCATTTGATTCATTTGATTCATTTGATTCATTTGATTCATTTGATTCATTTGATTCATTTGATTCATTTGATTCATTTGATTCATTTGATTCATTTGATTCGTGTGATTCATTTGATTCGTGTGATTCATTTGATTCATTTGATTCGTGTGATTCTTTTATTCGTTCGATTCATTTGATTCATTTGATTCATTCGATTCATTTGATTCATTTGATTAATTTGATTCATTTGATTCATTTGATTCATTTGATTCATTTGATTCATTTGATTCATTTGATTCATTTGATTCATTTGATTCATTTGATTCATTTGATTCATTTGATTCATTTGATTCATTTGATTCATTTGATTCATTTGATTCATTTGATTCATTTGATTCATTTGATTCATTTGATTCATTTGATTCCTTTGATTCATTTGATTCATTTGATTCATTTGATTCATTTGATTCATTTGATTCATTTGATTCATTTGATTCATTTGATTCATTTGATTCATTTGATTCATTTGATTCATTTGATTTTTTGATTCATTTGATTCATTTGATTCCTTTGATTCATTTGATTCATTTGATTCATTTGATTCCTTTGATTCATTTGATTCATTTGATTCATTTGATTCATTTGATTCATTTGATTCATTTGATTCATTTGATTCATTTGATTCATTTGATTCATTTGATTCATTTGATTCATTTGATTCATTTGATTCATTTGATTCATTTGACTCATTTGATTCATTTGACTCATTTGATTCATTTGATTCATTTGATTCATTTGATTCATTTGATTCATTTGATTCATTTGATTCATTTGATTCATTTGATTCATTTGATTCGTGTGATTCGTGTGATTCATTTTATTCATTTCATTCATATGATTCATTTGATTCATTCGATTCATTCGATTCATTCGATTCATTTGATTCATTTGATTCATTTGATTCATTTGATTAATTTGATTCGTTTGATTCATTTGATTCATTTGATTCATTTGATTCATTTGATTCATTTGATTCATTTGATTCATTTGATTCATTTGATTCATTGATTCATTTGATTCATTGATTCATTGATTCATTTTATTCATTTGATTCATTTGATTCATTTGATTCATTTGATTCATTTGATTCATTTGATTCATTTGATTCATTCGATTCATTTGATTCATTTGATTCATTTGATTCATTTGATTCATTTGATTCATTTGATTCATTTGATTCATTTGATTCATTTGATTCATTTGATTCATTTGATTCATTTGATTCATTTGATTCATTTGATTCATTTGATTCGTGTGATTCATTTGATTCATTTGATTCGTGTGATTCATTTTATTCATTTGATTCATTCGATTCATTTGATTCATTTGATTCATTTGATTCATTCGATTCATTTGATTCATTTGATTAATTTGATTCATTTGATTCATTTGATTCATTTGATTCATTTGATTCATTTGATTCATTTGATTCATTTGATTCATTTGATTCATTTGATTCATTTGATTCATTTGATTCATTTGATTCATTTGATTCATTTGATTCATTTGATTCATTTGATTCATTTGATTCATTTGATTCATTTGATTCATTTGATTCATTTGATTCATTTGATTCATTTGATTCATTTGATTCATTTGATTCATTTGATTCATTTGATTCATTTGATTCATTTGATTCATTTGATTCATTTGATTCATTTGATTCATTTGATTCATTTGATTCATTTGATTCATTTGATTCATTTGATTCATTTGATTTTTTTGATTCATTTGATTCATTTGATTCCTTTGATTCATTTGATTCATTTGATTCCTTTGATTCCTTTGATTCATTTGATTCATTTGATTCATTTGATTCATTTGATTCATTTGATTCATTTGATTCATTTGATTCATTTGATTCCTTTGATTCATTTGATTCATTTGATTCATTTGATTCATTTGATTCATTTGATTCATTTGATTCATTTGATTCATTTGATTCATTTGATTTTTTTGATTCATTTGATTCATTTGATTCCTTTGATTCATTTGATTCATTTGATTCCTTTGATTCATTTGATTCATTTGATTCATTTGATTCATTTGATTCATTTGATTCATTTGATTCATTTGATTCATTTGATTCATTTGATTCATTTGATTCATTTGATTCCTTTGATTCCTTTGATTCATTTGATTCATTTGATTCATTTGATTCATTTGATTCATTTGATTCATTTGATTCATTTGATTCATTTGATTCATTTGATTTTTTTGATTCATTTGATTCATTTGATTCATTTGATTCATTTGATTCATTTGATTCATTTGATTCATTTGATTCATTTGATTCATTTGATTCATTTGATTCATTTGATTCATTTGATTCATTTGATTCATTTGATTCATTTGATTCATTTGATTCATTTGATTCATTTGATTCATTTGATTCATTTGATTCATTTGATTCATTTGATTCATTTGATTCATTTGATTCATTTGATTCATTTGACTCATTTGATTCATTTGACTCATTTGATTCATTTGATTCATTTGATTCATTTGATTCATTTGATTCATTTGATTCATTTGATTCATTTGATTCATTTGATTCATTTGATTCGTGTGATTCATTTTATTCATTTCATTCATATGATTCATTTGATTCATTCGATTCATTCGATTCATTTGATTCATTTGATTCATTTGATTCATTTGATTCATTTGATTAATTTGATTCGTTTGATTCATTTGATTCATTTGATTCATTTGATTCATTTGATTCATTTGATTCATTTGATTCATTTGATTCATTTGATTCATTTGATTCATTGATTCATTTGATTCATTGATTCATTTGATTCATTGATTCATTTTATTCATTTGATTCATTTGATTCATTTGATTCATTTGATTCATTTAATTCATTTGATTCATTTGATTCATTCGATTCATTTGATTCATTTGATTCATTTGATTCATTTGATTCATTTGATTCATTTGATTCATTTGATTCATTTGATTCATTTGATTCATTTGATTCATTTGATTCATTTGATTCATTTGATTCATTTGATTCATTTGATTCATTTGATTCGTGTGATTCATTTGATTCATTTGATTCGTGTGATTCATTTTATTCATTTGATTCATTTGATTCATTCGATTCATTTGATTCATTTGATTCATTCGATTCATTTGATTCATTTGATTAATTTGATTAATTTGATTCATTTGATTCATTTGATTCATTTGATTCATTTGATTCATTTGATTCATTTGATTCATTTGATTCATTTGATTCATTTGATTCATTTGATTCATTTGATTCATTTGATTCATTTGATTCATTTGATTCATTTGATTCATTTGATTCATTTGATTCATTTGATTCATTTGATTCATTTGATTCATTTGATTCATTTGATTCATTTGATTCATTTGATTCATTTGATTCATTTGATTCCTTTGATTCATTTGATTCCTTTGATTCATTTGATTCATTTGATTCATTTGATTCATTTGATTCATTTGATTCATTTGATTCATTTGATTCATTTGATTCATTTGATTTTTTTGATTCATTTGATTCCTTTGATTCATTTGATTCATTTGATTCATTTGATTCCTTTGATTCATTTGATTCATTTGATTCATTTGATTCATTTGATTCATTTGATTCATTTGATTCATTTGATTCATTTGATTCATTTGATTCATTTGATTCATTTGATTCATTTGATTCCTTTGATTCATTTGATTCATTTGATTCATTTGATTCATTTGATTCATTTAATTCATTTGATTCATTCGATTCATTTGATTCATTTGATTCATTTGATTCATTTGATTCATTTGATTCATTTGATTCGTGTGATTCATTTGATTCGTGTGATTCATTTGATTCATTTGATTCGTGTGATTCATTTTATTCATTCGATTCATTTGATTCATTTGATTCATTCGATTCATTTGATTCATTTGATTAATTTGATTCATTTGATTCATTTGATTCATTTGATTCATTTGATTCATTTGATTCATTTGATTCATTTGATTCATTTGATTCATTTGATTCATTTTGATTCATTTGATTCATTTGATTCATTTGATTCATTTGATTCATTTGATTCATTTGATTCATTTGATTCCTTTGATTCATTTGATTCATTTGATTCATTTGATTCATTTGATTCATTTGATTCATTTGATTCATTTGATTCATTTGATTCATTTGATTCATTTGATTCATTTGATTCATTTGATTCATTTGATTCATTTGATTCCTTTGATTCATTTGATTCATTTGATTCATTTGATTCATTTGATTCATTTGATTCATTTGATTCATTTGATTCATTTGATTTTTTTGATTCATTTGATTCATTTGATTCCTTTGATTCATTTGATTCATTTGATTCATTTGATTCCTTTGATTCATTTGATTCATTTGATTCATTTGATTCATTTGATTCATTTGATTCATTTGATTCATTTGATTCATTTGATTCATTTGATTCATTTGATTCATTTGATTCATTTGATTCATTTGATTCCTTTGATTCATTTGATTCATTTGATTCATTTGATTCATTTGATTCATTTAATTAATTTGATTCATTTGATTCATTCGATTCATTTGATTCATTTGATTCATTTGATTCATTTGATTCATTTGATTCATTTGATTCATTTGATTCATTTGATTCATTTGATTCATTTGATTCATTTGATTCGTGTGATTCATTTGATTCGTGTGATTCATTTGATTCATTTGATTCGTGTGATTCTTTTATTCATTCGATTCATTTGATTCATTTGATTCATTCGATTCATTTGATTCATTTGATTAATTTGATTCATTTGATTCATTTGATTCATTTGATTCATTTGATTCATTTGATTCATTTGATTCATTTGATTCATTTGATTCATTTGATTCATTTGATTCATTTGATTCATTTGATTCATTTGATTCATTTGATTCATTTGATTCATTTGATTCATTTGATTCATTTGATTCATTTGATTCATTTGATTCATTTGATTCATTTGATTCCTTTGATTCATTTGATTCATTTGATTCATTTGATTCATTTGATTCATTTGATTCATTTGATTCATTTGATTCATTTGATTCATTTGATTCATTTGATTCATTTGATTCATTTGATTTTTTGATTCATTTGATTCATTTGATTCCTTTGATTCATTTGATTCATTTGATTCATTTGATTCCTTTGATTCATTTGATTCATTTGATTCATTTGATTCATTTGATTCATTTGATTCATTTGATTCATTTGATTCATTTGATTCATTTGATTCATTTGATTCATTTGATTCATTTGATTCATTTGATTCATTTGATTCATTTGATTCATTTGATTCATTTGATTCATTTGACTCATTTGATTCATTTGACTCATTTGATTCATTTGATTCATTTGATTCATTTGATTCATTTGATTCATTTGATTCATTTGATTCATTTGATTCATTTGATTCATTTGATTCATTTGATTCATTTGATTCGTGTGATTCGTGTGATTCATTTTATTCATTTCATTCATATGATTCATTTGATTCATTCGATTCATTCGATTCATTCGATTCATTTGATTCATTTGATTCATTTGATTCATTTGATTAATTTGATTCGTTTGATTCATTTGATTCATTTGATTCATTTGATTCATTTGATTCATTTGATTCATTTGATTCATTTGATTCATTTGATTCATTGATTCATTTGATTCATTGATTCATTTGATTCATTGATTCATTTTATTCATTTGATTCATTTGATTCATTTGATTCATTTGATTCATTTGATTCATTTGATTCATTTGATTCATTCGATTCATTTGATTCATTTGATTCATTTGATTCATTTGATTCATTTGATTCATTTGATTCATTTGATTCATTTGATTCATTTGATTCATTTGATTCATTTGATTCATTTGATTCATTTGATTCATTTGATTCATTTGATTCATTTGATTCATTTGATTCGTGTGATTCATTTGATTCATTTGATTCGTGTGATTCATTTTATTCATTTGATTCATTCGATTCATTTGATTCATTTGATTCATTTGATTCATTCGATTCATTTGATTCATTTGATTAATTTGATTCATTTGATTCATTTGATTCATTTGATTCATTTGATTCATTTGATTCATTTGATTCATTTGATTCATTTGATTCATTTGATTCATTTGATTCATTTGATTCATTTGATTCATTTGATTCATTTGATTCATTTGATTCATTTGATTCATTTGATTCATTTGATTCATTTGATTCATTTGATTCATTTGATTCATTTGATTCATTTGATTCATTTGATTCATTTGATTCATTTGATTCATTTGATTCATTTGATTCATTTGATTCATTTGATTCATTTGATTCATTTGATTTTTTTGATTCATTTGATTCATTTGATTCCTTTGATTCATTTGATTTTTTTGATTCCTTTGATTCATTTGATTCATTTGATTCATTTGATTCATTTGATTCATTTGATTCATTTGATTCATTTGATTCCTTTGATTCATTTGATTCATTTGATTCATTTGATTCATTTGATTCATTTGATTCATTTGATTCATTTGATTCATTTGATTTTTTTGATTCATTTGATTCATTTGATTCCTTTGATTCATTTGATTCATTTGATTCCTTTGATTCCTTTGATTCATTTGATTCATTTGATTCATTTGATTCATTTGATTCATTTGATTCATTTGATTCATTTGATTCATTTGATTCATTTGATTCATTTGATTCATTTGATTCATTTGATTCCTTTGATTCCTTTGATTCATTTGATTCATTTGATTCATTTGATTCATTTGATTCATTTGATTCATTTGATTCATTTGATTCATTTGATTTTTTTGATTCATTTGATTCATTTGATTCATTTGATTCATTTGATTCATTTGATTCATTTGATTCATTTGATTCATTTGATTCATTTGATTCATTTGATTCATTTGATTCATTTGATTCATTTGATTCATTTGATTCATTTGATTCATTTGATTCATTTGATTCATTTGATTCATTTGATTCATTTGATTCATTTGATTCATTTGATTCATTTGATTCATTTGATTCATTTGATTCATTTGATTCATTTGATTCATTTGATTCATTTGATTCATTTGATTCATTTGATTCATTTGACTCATTTGATTCATTTGACTCATTTGATTCATTTGATTCATTTGATTCATTTGATTCATTTGATTCATTTGATTCATTTGATTCATTTGATTCATTTGATTCATTTGATTCATTTGATTCATTTGATTCATTTGATTCGTGTGATTCATTTTATTCATTTCATTCATATGATTCATTTGATTCATTCGATTCATTCGATTCATTTGATTCATTTGATTCATTTGATTCATTTGATTCATTTGATTAATTTGATTCGTTTGATTCATTTGATTCATTTGATTCATTTGATTCATTTGATTCATTTGATTCATTTGATTCATTTGATTCATTTGATTCATTTGATTCATTTGATTCATTTGATTCATTTGATTCATTGATTCATTTGATTCATTGATTCATTTGATTCATTGATTCATTTTATTCATTTGATTCATTTGATTCATTTGATTCATTTGATTCATTTAATTCATTTGATTCATTTGATTCATTCGATTCATTTGATTCATTTGATTCATTTGATTCATTTGATTCATTTGATTCATTTGATTCATTTGATTCATTTGATTCATTTGATTCATTTGATTCATTTGATTCATTTGATTCATTTGATTCATTTGATTCATTTGATTCATTTGATTCGTGTGATTCATTTGATTCATTTGATTCGTGTGATTCATTTTATTCATTTGATTCATTTGATTCATTCGATTCATTTGATTCATTTGATTCATTCGATTCATTTGATTCATTTGATTAATTTGATTAATTTGATTCATTTGATTCATTTGATTCATTTGATTCATTTGATTCATTTGATTCATTTGATTCATTTGATTCATTTGATTCATTTGATTCATTTGATTCATTTGATTCATTTGATTCATTTGATTCATTTGATTCATTTGATTCATTTGATTCATTTGATTCATTTGATTCATTTGATTCATTTGATTCATTTGATTCATTTGATTCATTTGATTCATTTGATTCATTTGATTCATTTGATTCCTTTGATTCATTTGATTCATTTGATTCATTTGATTCATTTGATTCATTTGATTCATTTGATTCATTTGATTCATTTGATTCATTTGATTTTTTTGATTCATTTGATTCCTTTGATTCATTTGATTCATTTGATTCATTTGATTCCTTTGATTCATTTGATTCATTTGATTCATTTGATTCATTTGATTCATTTGATTCATTTGATTCATTTGATTCATTTGATTCATTTGATTCATTTGATTCATTTGATTCATTTGATTCCTTTGATTCATTTGATTCATTTGATTCATTTGATTCATTTGATTCATTTAATTCATTTGATTCATTCGATTCATTTGATTCATTTGATTCATTTGATTCATTTGATTCATTTGATTCGTGTGATTCATTTGATTCGTGTGATTCATTTGATTCATTTGATTCGTGTGATTCATTTTATTCATTCGATTCATTTGATTCATTTGATTCATTCGATTCATTTGATTCATTTGATTAATTTGATTCATTTGATTCATTTGATTCATTTGATTCATTTGATTCATTTGATTCATTTGATTCATTTGATTCATTTGATTCATTTGATTCATTTGATTCATTTGATTCATTTGATTCATTTGATTCATTTGATTCATTTGATTCATTTGATTCATTTGATTCATTTGATTCCTTTGATTCATTTGATTCATTTGATTCATTTGATTCATTTGATTCATTTGATTCATTTGATTCATTTGATTCATTTGATTCATTTGATTTTTTTGATTCATTTGATTCATTTGATTCCTTTGATTCATTTGATTCATTTGATTCATTTGATTCATTTGATTCCTTTGATTCATTTGATTCATTTGATTCATTTGATTCATTTGATTCATTTGATTCATTTGATTCATTTGATTCATTTGATTCATTTGATTCATTTGATTCATTTGATTCATTTGATTCATTTGATTCATTTGATTCCTTTGATTCATTTGATTCATTTGATTCATTTGATTCATTTGATTCATTTGATTCATTTGATTCATTTGATTCATTTGATTCATTTGATTCATTTGATTCATTTGATTCATTTGATTCATTTGATTCATTTGATTCATTTGATTCATTTGATTCGTGTGATTCATTTTATTCATTTTATTCATTTGATTCATTTGATTCATTTGATTCATTTGATTCATTTGATTCATTTGATTCATTTGATTCATTTGATTCATTTGATTCATTTAATTCATTTGATTGATTTGATTGATTTGATTGATTTGATTGATTTGATTGATTTGATTGATTTGATTGATTTGATTGATTTGATTGATTTGATTGATTTGATTGATTTGATTGATTTGATTGATTTGATTGATTTGATTGATTTGATTGATTTGATTGATTTGATTGATTTGATTGATTTGATTGATTTGATTGATTTGATTGATTTGATTGATTTGATTGATTTGATTGATTTGATTGATTTGATTGATTTGATTGATTTGATTGATTTGATTGATTTGATTGATTTGATTGATTTGATTGATTTGATTGATTTGATTGATTTGATTGATTTGATTGATTTGATTGATTTGATTGATTTGATTGATTTGATTGATTTGATTGATTTGATTGATTTGATTGATTTGATTGATTTGATTGATTTGATTGATTTGATTGATTTGATTGATTTGATTGATTTGATTGATTTGATTGATTTGATTGATTTGATTGATTTGATTGATTTGATTGATTTGATTGATTTGATTGATTTGATTGATTTGATTGATTTGATTGATTTGATTGATTTGATTGATTTGATTGATTTGATTGATTTGATTGATTTGATTGATTTGATTGATTTGATTGATTTGATTGATTTGATTGATTTGATTGATTTGATTGATTTGATTGATTTGATTGATTTGATTGATTTGATTGATTTGATTGATTTGATTGATTTGATTGATTTGATTGATTTGATTGATTTGATTGATTTGATTGATTTGATTGATTTGATTGATTTGATTGATTTGATTGATTTGATTGATTTGATTGATTTGATTGATTTGATTGATTTGATTGATTTGATTGATTTGATTGATTTGATTGATTTGATTGATTTGATTGATTTGATTGATTTGATTGATTTGATTGATTTGATTGATTTGATTGATTTGATTGATTTGATTGATTTGATTGATTTGATTGATTTGATTGATTTGATTGATTTGATTGATTTGATTGATTTGATTGATTTGATTGATTTGATTGATTTGATTGATTTGATTGATTTGATTGATTTGATTGATTTGATTGATTTGATTGATTTGATTGATTTGATTGATTTGATTGATTTGATTGATTTGATTGATTTGATTGATTTGATTGATTTGATTGATTTGATTGATTTGATTGATTTGATTGATTTGATTGATTTGATTGATTTGATTGATTTGATTGATTTGATTGATTTGATTGATTTGATTGATTTGATTGATTTGATTGATTTGATTGATTTGATTGATTTGATTGATTTGATTGATTTGATTGATTTGATTGATTTGATTGATTTGATTGATTTGATTGATTTGATTGATTTGATTGATTTGATTGATTTGATTGATTTGATTGATTTGATTGATTTGATTGATTTGATTGATTTGATTGATTTGATTGATTTGATTGATTTGATTGATTTGATTGATTTGATTGATTTGATTGATTTGATTGATTTGATTGATTTGATTGATTTGATTGATTTGATTGATTTGATTGATTTGATTGATTTGATTGATTTGATTGATTTGATTGATTTGATTGATTTGATTGATTTGATTGATTTGATTGATTTGATTGATTTGATTGATTTGATTGATTTGATTGATTTGATTGATTTGATTGATTTGATTGATTTGATTGATTTGATTGATTTGATTGATTTGATTGATTTGATTGATTTGATTGATTTGATTGATTTGATTGATTTGATTGATTTGATTGATTTGATTGATTTGATTGATTTGATTGATTTGATTGATTTGATTGATTTGATTGATTTGATTGATTTGATTGATTTGATTGATTTGATTGATTGATTGATTTGATTGATTTGATTGATTTGATTGATTTGATTGATTTGATTGATTTGATTGATTTGATTGATTTGATTGATTTGATTGATTTGATTGATTTGATTGATTTGATTGATTTGATTGATTTGATTGATTTGATTGATTTGATTGATTTGATTGATTTGATTGATTTGATTGATTTGATTGATTTGATTGATTTGATTGATTTGATTGATTTGATTGATTTGATTGATTTGATTGATTTGATTGATTTGATTGATTTGATTGATTTGATTGATTTGATTGATTTGATTGATTTGATTGATTTGATTGATTTGATTGATTTGATTGATTTGATTGATTTGATTGATTTGATTGATTTGATTGATTTGATTGATTTGATTGATTTGATTGATTTGATTGATTTGATTGATTTGATTGATTTGATTGATTTGATTGATTTGATTGATTTGATTGATTTGATTGATTTGATTGATTTGATTGATTTGATTGATTTGATTGATTTGATTGATTTGATTGATTTGATTGATTTGATTGATTTGATTGATTTGATTGATTTGATTGATTTGATTGATTTGATTGATTTGATTGATTTGATTGATTTGATTGATTTGATTGATTTGATTGATTTGATTGATTTGATTGATTTGATTGATTTGATTGATTTGATTGATTTGATTGATTTGATTGATTTGATTGATTTGATTGATTTGATTGATTTGATTGATTTGATTGATTTGATTGATTTGATTGATTTGATTGATTTGATTGATTTGATTGATTTGATTGATTTGATTGATTTGATTGATTTGATTGATTTGATTGATTTGATTGATTTGATTGATTTGATTGATTTGATTGATTTGATTGATTTGATTGATTTGATTGATTTGATTGATTTGATTGATTTGATTGATTTGATTGATTTGATTGATTTGATTGATTTGATTGATTTGATTGATTTGATTGATTTGATTGATTTGATTGATTTGATTGATTTGATTGATTTGATTGATTTGATTGATTTGATTGATTTGATTGATTTGATTGATTTGATTGATTTGATGATTGATTGATTTGATTGATTTGATTGATTTGATTGATTTGATTGATTTGATTGATTTGATTGATTTGATTGATTTGATTGATTTGATTGATTTGATTGATTTGATTGATTTGATTGATTTGATTGATTTGATTGATTTGATTGATTTGATTGATTTGATTGATTTGATTGATTTGATTGATTTGATTGATTTGATTGATTTGATTGATTTGATTGATTTGATTGATTTGATTGATTTGATTGATTTGATTGATTTGATTGATTTGATTGATTTGATTGATTTGATTGATTTGATTGATTTGATTGATTTGATTGATTTGATTGATTTGATTGATTTGATTGATTTGATTGATTTGATTGATTTGATTGATTTGATTGATTTGATTGATTTGATTGATTTGATTGATTTGATTGATTTGATTGATTGATTGATTTGATTGATTTGATTGATTTGATTGATTTGATTGATTTGATTGATTTGATTGATTTGATTGATTTGATTGATTTGATTGATTTGATTGATTTGATTGATTTGATTGATTTGATTGATTTGATTGATTTGATTGATTTGATTGATTTGATTGATTTGATTGATTGATTGATTTGATTGATTTGATTGATTTGATTGATTTGATTGATTGATTGATTTGATTGATTTGATTGATTTGATTGATTTGATTGATTTGATTGATTTGATTGATTTGATTGATTTGATTGATTTGATTGATTTGATTGATTTGATTGATTTGATTGATTTGATTGATTTGATTGATTTGATTGATTTGATTGATTTGATTGATTTGATTGATTTGATTGATTTGATTGATTTGATTGATTTGATTGATTTGATTGATTTGATTGATTTGATTGATTTGATTGATTTGATTGATTTGATTGATTTGATTGATTTGATTGATTTGATTGATTTGATTGATTTGATTGATTTGATTGATTTGATTGATTTGATTGATTTGATTGATTTGATTGATTTGATTGATTTGATTGATTTGATTGATTTGATTGATTTGATTGATTTGATTGATTTGATTGATTTGATTGATTTGATTGATTTGATTGATTTGATTGATTTGATTGATTTGATTGATTTGATTGATTTGATTGATTTGATTGATTTGATTGATTTGATTGATTTGATTGATTTGATTGATTTGATTGATTTGATTGATTTGATTGATTTGATTGATTTGATTGATTTGATTGATTTGATTGATTGGATTGATTTGATTGATTGATTGATTGGATTGATTGGATTGATTGGATTGATTGGATTGATTGGATTGATTGGATTGATTGGATTGATTGGATTGATTGGATTGATTGGATTGATTGATTGATTTGATTGATTTGATTGATTTGATTGATTTGATTGATTTGATTGATTTGATTGATTTGATTGATTTGATTGATTTGATTGATTTGATTGATTTGATTGATTTGATTGATTTGATGATTTGATTGATTTGATTGATTTGATTGATTTGATTGATTTGATTGATTTGATTGATTTGATTGATTTGATTGATTTGATTGATTGATTGATTTGATTGATTTGATTGATTTGATTGATTTGATTGATTTGATTGATTTGATTGATTTGATTGATTTGATTGATTTGATTGATTGATTGATTGATTTGATTGATTTGATTGATTGATTGATTTGATTGATTTGATTGATTTGATTGATTTGATTGATTTGATTGATTTGATTGATTTGATTTGATTGATTGATTGATTTGATTGATTTGATTGATTTGATTGATTTGATTGATTTGATTGATTTGATTGATTGATTGATTTGATTGATTTGATTGATTTGATTGATTTGATTGATTTGATTGATTTGATTGATTTGATTGATTTGATTGATTTGATTGATTTGATTGATTTGATTGATTTGATTGATTTGATTGATTTGATTGATTTGATTGATTTGATTGATTTGATTGATTTGATTGATTTGATTGATTTGATTGATTTGATTGATTTGATTGATTTGATTGATTTGATTGATTTGATTGATTTGATTGATTTGATTGATTTGATTGATTTGATTGATTTGATTGATTTGATTGATTTGATTGATTTGATTGATTTGATTGATTTGATTGATTTGATTGATTTGATTGATTGATTGATTTGATTGATTTGATTGATTTGATTGATTTGATTGATTTGATTGATTGATTGATTGATTGATTGATGATTTGATTGATTTGATTGATTTGATTGATTTGATTGATTTGATTGATTTGATTGATTTGATTGATTTGATTGATTGATTGATTGATTTGATTGATTTGATTGATTTGATTGATTTGATGATTTGATTGATTTGATTGATTTGATTGATTTGATTGATTTGATTGATTTGATTGATTTGATTGATTTGATTGATTTGATTGATTTGATTGATTTGATTGATTTGATTGATTTGATGATTTGATTGATTTGATTGATTTGATTGATTTGATTGATTTGATTGATTTGATTGATTTGATTGATTTGATTGATTTGATTGATTTGATTGATTTGATGATTTGATTGATTTGATTGATTTGATTGATTTGATTGATTTGATTGATTTGATTGATTTGATTGATTTGATTGATTTGATTGATTGATTGATTTGATTGATTTGATTGATTTGATTGATTTGATTGATTTGATTGATTTGATTGATTTGATTGATTTGATTGATTTGATTGATTTGATTGATTTGATTGATTTGATTGATTTGATTGATTTGATTGATTTGATTGATTTGATTGATTTGATTGATTTGATTGATTTGATTGATTTGATTGATTTGATTGATTTGATTGATTTGATTGATTTGATTGATTTGATTGATTTGATTGATTTGATTGATTTGATTGATTTGATTGATTTGATTGATTTGATTGATTTGATTGATTTGATTGATTTGATTGATTTGATTGATTTGATTGATTTGATTGATTTGATTGATTTGATTGATTTGATTGATTTGATTGATTTGATTGATTTGATTGATTTGATTGATTTGATTGATTTGATTGATTTGATTGATTTGATTGATTTGATTGATTTGATTGATTTGATTGATTTGATTGATTTGATTGATTTGATTGATTTGATTGATTGATTGATTTGATTGATTTGATTGATTTGATTGATTTGATTGATTTGATTGATTTGATTGATTTGATTGATTTGATTGATTTGATTGATTTGATTGATTTGATTGATTTGATTGATTTGATTGATTTGATTGATTTGATTGATTGATTGATTTGATTGATTTGATTGATTTGATTGATTTGATTGATTTGATTGATTTGATTGATTTGATTGATTTGATTGATTTGATTGATTTGATTGATTTGATTGATTGATTGATTTGATTGATTTGATTGATTTGATTGATTTGATTGATTTGATTGATTTGATTGATTTGATTGATTTGATTGATTTGATTGATTTGATTGATTTGATTGATTTGATTGATTTGATTGATTTGATTGATTTGATTGATTTGATTGATTTGATTGATTTGATTGATTTGATTGATTTGATTGATTTGATTGATTTGATTGATTTGATTGATTTGATTGATTTGATTGATTTGATTGATTTGATTGATTTGATTGATTTGATTGATTTGATTGATTTGATTGATTTGATTGATTTGATTGATTTGATTGATTTGATTGATTTGATTGATTTGATTGATTTGATTGATTTGATTGATTTGATTGATTTGATTGATTTGATTGATTTGATTGATTTGATTGATTTGATTGATTTGATTGATTTGATTGATTTGATTGATTTGATTGATTTGATTGATTTGATTGATTTGATTGATTTGATTGATTTGATTGATTTGATTGATTTGATTGATTTGATTGATTTGATTGATTTGATTGATTTGATTGATTTGATTGATTTGATTGATTTGATTGATTTGATTGATTTGATTGATTTGATTGATTTGATTGATTTGATTGATTTGATTGATTTGATTGATTTGATTGATTTGATTGATTTGATTGATTTGATTGATTTGATTGATTTGATTGATTTGATTGATTTGATTGATTTGATTGATTTGATTGATTTGATTGATTTGATTGATTTGATTGATTTGATTGATTTGATTGATTTGATTGATTTGATTGATTTGATTGATTTGATTGATTTGATTGATTTGATTGATTTGATTGATTTGATTGATTTGATTGATTTGATTGATTTGATTGATTTGATTGATTTGATTGATTTGATTGATTTGATTGATTTGATTGATTTGATTGATTTGATTGATTTGATTGATTTGATTGATTTGATTGATTTGATTGATTTGATTGATTTGATTGATTTGATTGATTTGATTGATTTGATTGATTTGATTGATTTGATTGATTTGATTGATTTGATTGATTTGATTGATTTGATTGATTTGATTGATTTGATTGATTTGATTGATTTGATTGATTTGATTGATTTGATTGATTTGATTGATTTGATTGATTTGATTGATTTGATTGATTTGATTGATTTGATTGATTTGATTGATTTGATTGATTTGATTGATTTGATTGATTTGATTGATTTGATTGATTTGATTGATTTGATTGATTTGATTGATTTGATTGATTTGATTGATTTGATTGATTTGATTGATTTGATTGATTTGATTGATTTGATTGATTTGATTGATTTGATTGATTTGATTGATTTGATTGATTTGATTGATTTGATTGATTTGATTGATTTGATTGATTTGATTGATTTGATTGATTTGATTGATTTGATTGATTTGATTGATTTGATTGATTTGATTGATTTGATTGATTTGATTGATTTGATTGATTTGATTGATTTGATTGATTTGATTGATTTGATTGATTTGATTGATTTGATTGATTTGATTGATTTGATTGATTTGATTGATTTGATTGATTTGATTGATTTGATTGATTTGATTGATTTGATTGATTTGATTGATTTGATTGATTTGATTGATTTGATTGATTTGATTGATTTGATTGATTTGATTGATTTGATTGATTTGATTGATTTGATTGATTTGATTGATTTGATTGATTTGATTGATTTGATTGATTTGATTGATTTGATTGATTTGATTGATTTGATTGATTTGATTGATTTGATTGATTTGATTGATTTGATTGATTTGATTGATTTGATTGATTTGATTGATTTGATTGATTTGATTGATTTGATTGATTTGATTGATTTGATTGATTTGATTGATTTGATTGATTTGATTGATTTGATTGATTTGATTGATTTGATTGATTTGATTGATTTGATTGATTTGATTGATTTGATTGATTTGATTGATTTGATTGATTTGATTGATTTGATTGATTTGATTGATTTGATTGATTTGATTGATTTGATTGATTTGATTGATTTGATTGATTTGATTGATTTGATTGATTTGATTGATTTGATTGATTTGATTGATTTGATTGATTTGATTGATTTGATTGATTTGATTGATTTGATTGATTTGATTGATTTGATTGATTTGATTGATTTGATTGATTTGATTGATTTGATTGATTTGATTGATTTGATTGATTTGATTGATTTGATTGATTTGATTGATTTGATTGATTTGATTGATTTGATTGATTTGATTGATTTGATTGATTTGATTGATTTGATTGATTTGATTGATTTGATTGATTTGATTGATTTGATTGATTTGATTGATTTGATTGATTTGATTGATTTGATTGATTTGATTGATTTGATTGATTTGATTGATTTGATTGATTTGATTGATTTGATTGATTTGATTGATTTGATTGATTTGATTGATTTGATTGATTTGATTGATTTGATTGATTTGATTGATTTGATTGATTTGATTGATTTGATTGATTTGATTGATTTGATTGATTTGATTGATTTGATTGATTTGATTGATTTGATTGATTTGATTGATTTGATTGATTTGATTGATTTGATTGATTTGATTGATTTGATTGATTTGATTGATTTGATTGATTTGATTGATTTGATTGATTTGATTGATTTGATTGATTTGATTGATTTGATTGATTTGATTGATTTGATTGATTTGATTGATTTGATTGATTTGATTGATTTGATTGATTTGATTGATTTGATTGATTTGATTGATTTGATTGATTTGATTGATTTGATTGATTTGATTGATTTGATTGATTTGATTGATTTGATTGATTTGATTGATTTGATTGATTTGATTGATTTGATTGATTTGATTGATTTGATTGATTTGATTGATTTGATTGATTTGATTGATTTGATTGATTTGATTGATTTGATTGATTTGATTGATTTGATTGATTTGATTGATTTGATTGATTTGATTGATTTGATTGATTTGATTGATTTGATTGATTTGATTGATTTGATTGATTTGATTGATTTGATTGATTTGATTGATTTGATTGATTTGATTGATTTGATTGATTTGATTGATTTGATTGATTTGATTGATTTGATTGATTTGATTGATTTGATTGATTTGATTGATTTGATTGATTTGATTGATTTGATTGATTTGATTGATTTGATTGATTTGATTGATTTGATTGATTTGATTGATTTGATTGATTTGATTGATTTGATTGATTTGATTGATTTGATTGATTTGATTGATTTGATTGATTTGATTGATTTGATTGATTTGATTGATTTGATTGATTTGATTGATTTGATTGATTTGATTGATTTGATTGATTTGATTGATTTGATTGATTTGATTGATTTGATTGATTTGATTGATTTGATTGATTTGATTGATTTGATTGATTTGATTGATTTGATTGATTTGATTGATTTGATTGATTTGATTGATTTGATTGATTTGATTGATTTGATTGATTTGATTGATTTGATTGATTTGATTGATTTGATTGATTTGATTGATTTGATTGATTTGATTGATTTGATTGATTTGATTGATTTGATTGATTTGATTGATTTGATTGATTTGATTGATTTGATTGATTTGATTGATTTGATTGATTTGATTGATTTGATTGATTTGATTGATTTGATTGATTTGATTGATTTGATTGATTTGATTGATTTGATTGATTTGATTGATTTGATTGATTTGATTGATTTGATTGATTTGATTGATTTGATTGATTTGATTGATTTGATTGATTTGATTGATTTGATTGATTTGATTGATTTGATTGATTTGATTGATTTGATTGATTTGATTGATTTGATTGATTTGATTGATTTGATTGATTTGATTGATTTGATTGATTTGATTGATTTGATTGATTTGATTGATTTGATTGATTTGATTGATTTGATTGATTTGATTGATTTGATTGATTTGATTGATTTGATTGATTTGATTGATTTGATTGATTTGATTGATTTGATTGATTTGATTGATTTGATTGATTTGATTGATTTGATTGATTTGATTGATTTGATTGATTTGATTGATTTGATTGATTTGATTGATTTGATTGATTTGATTGATTTGATTGATTTGATTGATTTGATTGATTTGATTGATTTGATTGATTTGATTGATTTGATTGATTTGATTGATTTGATTGATTTGATTGATTTGATTGATTTGATTGATTTGATTGATTTGATTGATTTGATTGATTTGATTGATTTGATTGATTTGATTGATTTGATTGATTTGATTGATTTGATTGATTTGATTGATTTGATTGATTTGATTGATTTGATTGATTTGATTGATTTGATTGATTTGATTGATTTGATTGATTTGATTGATTTGATTGATTTGATTGATTTGATTGATTTGATTGATTTGATTGATTTGATTGATTTGATTGATTTGATTGATTTGATTGATTTGATTGATTTGATTGATTTGATTGATTTGATTGATTTGATTGATTTGATTGATTTGATTGATTTGATTGATTTGATTGATTTGATTGATTTGATTGATTTGATTGATTTGATTGATTTGATTGATTTGATTGATTTGATTGATTTGATTGATTTGATTGATTTGATTGATTTGATTGATTTGATTGATTTGATTGATTTGATTGATTTGATTGATTTGATTGATTTGATTGATTTGATTGATTTGATTGATTTGATTGATTTGATTGATTTGATTGATTTGATTGATTTGATTGATTTGATTGATTTGATTGATTTGATTGATTTGATTGATTTGATTGATTTGATTGATTTGATTGATTTGATTGATTTGATTGATTTGATTGATTTGATTGATTTGATTGATTTGATTGATTTGATTGATTTGATTGATTTGATTGATTTGATTGATTTGATTGATTTGATTGATTTGATTGATTTGATTGATTTGATTGATTTGATTGATTTGATTGATTTGATTGATTTGATTGATTTGATTGATTTGATTGATTTGATTGATTTGATTGATTTGATTGATTTGATTGATTTGATTGATTTGATTGATTTGATTGATTTGATTGATTTGATTGATTTGATTGATTTGATTGATTTGATTGATTTGATTGATTTGATTGATTTGATTGATTTGATTGATTTGATTGATTTGATTGATTTGATTGATTTGATTGATTTGATTGATTTGATTGATTTGATTGATTTGATTGATTTGATTGATTTGATTGATTTGATTGATTTGATTGATTTGATTGATTTGATTGATTTGATTGATTTGATTGATTTGATTGATTTGATTGATTTGATTGATTTGATTGATTTGATTGATTTGATTGATTTGATTGATTTGATTGATTTGATTGATTTGATTGATTTGATTGATTTGATTGATTTGATTGATTTGATTGATTTGATTGATTTGATTGATTTGATTGATTTGATTGATTTGATTGATTTGATTGATTTGATTGATTTGATTGATTTGATTGATTTGATTGATTTGATTGATTTGATTGATTTGATTGATTTGATTGATTTGATTGATTTGATTGATTTGATTGATTTGATTGATTTGATTGATTTGATTGATTTGATTGATTTGATTGATTTGATTGATTTGATTGATTTGATTGATTTGATTGATTTGATTGATTTGATTGATTTGATTGATTTGATTGATTTGATTGATTTGATTGATTTGATTGATTTGATTGATTTGATTGATTTGATTGATTTGATTGATTTGATTGATTTGATTGATTTGATTGATTTGATTGATTTGATTGATTTGATTGATTTGATTGATTTGATTGATTTGATTGATTTGATTGATTTGATTGATTTGATTGATTTGATTGATTTGATTGATTTGATTGATTTGATTGATTTGATTGATTTGATTGATTTGATTGATTTGATTGATTTGATTGATTTGATTGATTTGATTGATTTGATTGATTTGATTGATTTGATTGATTTGATTGATTTGATTGATTTGATTGATTTGATTGATTTGATTGATTTGATTGATTTGATTGATTTGATTGATTTGATTGATTTGATTGATTTGATTGATTTGATTGATTTGATTGATTTGATTGATTTGATTGATTTGATTGATTTGATTGATTTGATTGATTTGATTGATTTGATTGATTTGATTGATTTGATTGATTTGATTGATTTGATTGATTTGATTGATTTGATTGATTTGATTGATTTGATTGATTTGATTGATTTGATTGATTTGATTGATTTATTGATTGATTTGATTGATTTGATTGATTTGATTGATTTGATTGATTTGATTGATTTGATTGATTTGATTGATTTGATTGATTTGATTGATTTGATTGATTGATTTGATTGATTTGATTGATTTGATTGATTTGATTGATTTGATTGATTTGATTGATTTGATTGATTTGATTGATTTGATTGATTTGATTGATTTGATTGATTTGATTGATTTGATTGATTTGATTGATTTGATTGATTTGATTGATTTGATTGATTTGATTGATTTGATTGATTTGATTGATTTGATTGATTTGATTGATTTGATTGATTTGATTGATTTGATTGATTTGATTGATTTGATTGATTTGATTGATTTGATTGATTTGATTGATTTGATTGATTTGATTGATTTGATTGATTTGATTGATTTGATTGATTTGATTGATTTGATTGATTTGATTGATTTGATTGATTTGATTGATTTGATTGATTTGATTGATTTGATTGATTTGATTGATTTGATTGATTTGATTGATTTGATTGATTTGATTGATTTGATTGATTTGATTGATTTGATTGATTTGATTGATTTGATTGATTTGATTGATTTGATTGATTTGATTGATTTGATTGATTTGATTGATTTGATTGATTTGATTGATTTGATTGATTTGATTGATTTGATTGATTTGATTGATTTGATTGATTTGATTGATTTGATTGATTTGATTGATTTGATTGATTTGATTGATTTGATTGATTTGATTGATTTGATTGATTTGATTGATTTGATTGATTTGATTGATTTGATTGATTTGATTGATTTGATTTGTGATTTGATTGATTTGATTGATTTGATTGATTTGATTGATTTGATTGATTTGATTGATTTGATTGATTTGATTGATTTGATTGATTTGATTGATTTGATTGATTTGATTGATTTGATTGATTTGATTGATTTGATTGATTTGATTGATTTGATTGATTTGATTGATTTGATTGATTTGATTGATTTGATTGATTTGATTGATTTGATTGATTTGATTGATTTGATTGATTTGATTGATTTGATTGATTTGATTGATTTGATTGATTTGATTGATTTGATTGATTTGATTGATTTGATTGATTTGATTGATTTGATTGATTTGATTGATTTGATTGATTTGATTGATTTGATTGATTTGATTGATTTGATTGATTTGATTGATTTGATTGATTTGATTGATTTGATTGATTTGATTGATTTGATTGATTTGATTGATTTGATTGATTTGATTGATTTGA
>NW_026683516.1:0-41000 GCF_030247195.1 Topomyia yanbarensis | reverse complement strand
CGCAGAAAACGTCGATTTTAAGAAATTCTGCAATGAATGTATAATGGTGAAAATTTTTCCAAAATGTGACCACAACTGCTTCGATTTGTAGTACTAGGTCATTAACAGCCATTCAAAGTCTCTTTGGTCACATTGGCCACCATCATCGGTTCCGGAAGCCCCGGCGGAAGTATCCAAATTCAGAGTAACAGTCACATCGGTTTCTCGGAGATGGCTAGACCGATTCAACCAAACTTGACCTCAAATGAAAGGTATTGCGTCCCCGTAAATGGCTATTAAATTTTATCCCCAACCGACTTCCGGTTCCGGAGTTACGGGTTGTGGCGTGCGATCACATAGCAAATTGTGATTCAAACCGATACCCCGATGGAAGCAAAAAAGGTAAAAATTTCGCTAAAATGCCTCTCAAATAACTTAACTTTGCAGTTCTAGGTCACCGACGGCCAAACAAACTTTCGTTGACTACATTGACCACCATAGACGGTTCCGGAAGTGCCCGGGAAAAGCGGCCATCTTTCATAACTAGCAAACTCATATCAGTTTCTCGGAAATGGTTGGGCCGATTTTCACAAACTTAGTCCCAAATGATAGCTATATTATCCCCACAGATGTCTGTAACATTTCGCACGGACCGCTTGTATGGTTCCGGAAATATAGACTGAACGGTCCGGTCACACATGAAATTCCCATATAAGCCGGAACTCAAAATTTTTTTCAAAGGGGGGACCCCATGAAATTTCAGAAATCGAATTCGTATTTTTGATGCCAAACATCTTTAAAATGCATGAAACGTCGAGATTTTATGTTATCACGATTTTTTTTTTTTTTTTTGGTAATCGACTTTTTGGGACTTTGCCGATTTTGCACCTTTTTGCCTTTCTCAATAGAAAGGTATTGCAATTGCTCTGAAAACCGACTTTTTAACGGAGGCCCGGAGGGCCGAGTGACATATACCATTCGATTCAGTTCGTCGAGTTCGGCAAATGTCTGTGTGTGTGTATGTATGTGTGTGTGTATGTATGTGTGTGTGTATGTGCGTCTGTGTGTGTGTACGCGAACACAATCTCACTCACTTTTCTCAGAGATGGATGAACCGATTTTTACAAACTTAGTCCCAAATGAAAGGTGCAACGTTCCCATAGGCTGCTATTGAATTTCTAATGGATCCGACTTCCGGTTCCGGAATTACAGGGTGATGAGTACGATCACGCAGAAAACGTCGATTTTAAGAAATTCTGCAATGAATGTATAATGGTGAAAATTTTTCCAAAATGTGACCACAACTGCTTCGATTTGTAGTACTAGGTCATTAACAGCCATTCAAAGTCTCTTTGGTCACATTGGCCACCATCATCGGTTCCGGAAGCCCCGGCGGAAGTATCCAAATTCAGAGTAACAGTCACATCGGTTTCTCGGAGATGGCTAGACCGATTCGACTAAACTTGACCTCAAATGAAAGGTATTGCGTCTCCGTAAATGGCTATTAAATTTTATCCCCAACCGACTTCCGGTTCCGGAGTTACGGGTTGTGGCGTGCGATCACATAGCAAATTGTGATTCAAACCGATACCCCGATGGAAGCAAAAAAGGTAAAAATTTCGCTAAAATGTCTCTCAAATAACTTAACTTTGCAGTTCTAGGTCACCGACGGCCAAACAAACTTTCGTTGACTACATTGACCACCATAGACGGTTCCGGAAGTGCCCGGGAAAAGCGGCCATCTTTCATAACTAGCAAACTCATATCAGTTTCTCGGAAATGGTTGGGCCGATTTTCACAAACTTAGTCCCAAATGATAGCTATATTATCCCCACAGATGTCTGTAACATTTCGCACGGACCGCTTGTATGGTTCCGGAAATATAGACTGAACGGTCCGGTCACACATGAAATTCCCATATAAGCCGGAACTCAAAATTTTTTTCAAAGGGGGGACCCCATGAAATTTCAGAAATCGAATTCGTATTTTTGATGCCAAACATCTTTAAAATGCATGAAACGTCGAGATTTTATGTTATCACGAATTTTTTTTTTTTTTTTGGTAATCGACTTTTTGGGACTTTGCCGATTTTGCACCTTTTTGCCTTTCTCAATAGAAAGGTATTGCAATTGCTCTGAAAACCGACTTTTTAACGGAGGCCCGGAGGGCCGAGTGACATATACCATTCGATTCAGTTCGTCGAGTTCGGCAAATGTCTGTGTGTGTGTATGTATGTGTGTGTGTATGTATGTGTGTGTGTATGTGCGTCTGTGTGTGTGTACGCGAACACAATCTCACTCACTTTTCTCAGAGATGGATGAACCGATTTTTACAAACTTAGTCCCAAATGAAAGGTGCAACGTTCCCATAGGCTGCTATTGAATTTCTAATGGATCCGACTTCCGGTTCCGGAATTACAGGGTGATGAGTACGATCACGCAGAAAACGTCGATTTTAAGAAATTCTGCAATGAATGTATAATGGTGAAAATTTTTCCAAAATGTGACCACAACTGCTTCGATTTGTAGTACTAGGTCATTAACAGCCATTCAAAGTCTCTTTGGTCACATTGGCCACCATCATCGGTTCCGGAAGCCCCGGCGGAAGTATCCAAATTCAGAGTAACAGTCACATCGGTTTCTCGGAGATGGCTAGACCGATTCGACTAAACTTGACCTCAAATGAAAGGTATTGCGTCTCCGTAAATGGCTATTAAATTTTATCCCCAACCGACTTCCGGTTCCGGAGTTACGGGTTGTGGCGTGCGATCACATAGCAAATTGTGATTCAAACCGATACCCCGATGGAAGCAAAAAAGGTAAAAATTTCGCTAAAATGTCTCTCAAATAACTTAACTTTGCAGTTCTAGGTCACCGACGGCCAAACAAACTTTCGTTGACTACATTGACCACCATAGACGGTTCCGGAAGTGCCCGGGAAAAGCGGCCATCTTTCATAACTAGCAAACTCATATCAGTTTCTCGGAAATGGTTGGGCCGATTTTCACAAACTTAGTCCCAAATGATAGCTATATTATCCCCACAGATGTCTGTAACATTTCGCACGGACCGCTTGTATGGTTCCGGAAATATAGACTGAACGGTCCGGTCACACATGAAATTCCCATATAAGCCGGAACTCAAAATTTTTTTCAAAGGGGGGACCCCATGAAATTTCAGAAATCGAATTCGTATTTTTGATGCCAAACATCTTTAAAATGCATGAAACGTCGAGATTTTATGTTATCACGAATTTTTTTTTTTTTTTGGAAATCGACTTTTTGGGACTTTGCCGATTTTGCACCTTTTTGCCTTTCTCAATAGAAAGGTATTGCAATTGCTCTGAAAACCGACTTTTTAACGGAGGCCCGGAGGGCCGAGTGACATATACCATTCGATTCAGTTCGTCGAGTTCGGCAAATGTCTGTGTGTGTGTATGTATGTGTGTGTGTGTATGTATGTGTGTGTATGTGCGTCTGTGTGTGTGTACGCGAACACAATCTCACTCACTTTTCTCAGAGATGGATGAACCGATTTTTACAAACTTAGTCCCAAATGAAAGGTGCAACGTTCCCATAGGCTGCTATTGAATTTCTAATGGATCCGACTTCCGGTTCCGGAATTACAGGGTGATGAGTACGATCACGCAGAAAACGTCGATTTTAAGAAATTCTGCAATGAATGTATAATGGTGAAAATTTTTCCAAAATGTGACCACAACTGCTTCGATTTGTAGTACTAGGTCATTAACAGCCATTCAAAGTCTCTTTGGTCACATTGGCCACCATCATCGGTTCCGGAAGCCCCGGCGGAAGTATCCAAATTCAGAGTAACAGTCACATCGGTTTTTCGGAGATGGCTAGACCGATTCGACTAAACTTGACCTCAAATGAAAGGTATTGCGTCCCCGTAAATGGCTATTAAATTTTATCCCCAACCGACTTCCGGTTCCGGAGTTACGGGTTGTGGCGTGCGATCACATAGCAAATTGTGATTCAAACCGATACTCCGATGGAAGCAAAAAAGGTAAAAATTTCGCTAAAATGTCTCTCAAATAACTTAACTTTGCAGTTCTAGGTCACCGACGGCCAAACAAACTTTCGTTGACTACATTGACCACCATAGACGGTTCCGGAAGTGCCCGGGAAAAGCGGCCATCTTTCATAACTAGCAAACTCATATCAGTTTCTCGGAAATGGTTGGGCCGATTTTCACAAACTTAGTCCCAAATGATAGCTATATTATCCCCACAGATGTCTGTAAAATTTCGCACGGATCGCTTGTATGGTTCCGGAAATATAGACTGAACGGTCCGGTCACACATGAAATTCCCATATGAGCCGTAACTCAAATTTTTTTTCAAAGGGGGACCCCATGAAATTTCAGAAATCGAATTCGTATTTTTGATGCCAAACATCTTTAAAATGCATGAAACGTCGAGATTTTATGTTATCTCGAACATTTTTTTTTTATAAAAATCGACTTTTTGGGACTTTGCCGATTTCGCACCTTTTTTCAGTTCAATATTACCGTGGCTATTTTTTCTTTTTCAAAATTTTAGAACTCGAATAATGATTTATTTTCCTGTATATAGTTGTCATGTGATGTACAATAATAAAATGTAATATATGCATTTAAAAGCTTTTAATGAATATAAACAACGCACACATTCTCGTGATTCATGATTGAGAAAGGCACAATTGCACCGCTAGGTGGATTAAAATAGGTTTTTCTAAATTTCTCATATATTGAATGATGTATATTCAAAATTTTAGGATCATTGGATATGAACACGATTTTTAACATCAGTTTAAACGTAGCAAAGTCTTGACTTTTTAATGATTTTCATTTCCGAAACCACAATTTCTCTGTTCACTTCAAATGCATGTTGCTCTTTTGATTTTGGTCCGATTTTAGCACAACTAGTTTAATTGTGTAGAGAAACGAAAGAACTTGGTTAGCGATTAAAATACATTCGGTAAATTTGCTTGGAACTACGACTTTTTCGTTTAAATATGTTTGATGAGGTCAGATCAAAAATACTTATTTCACTAATGTATTCTGTACAAATTTCGGAATCATTTCGGAACGGTCCCATAGTATACATTCTATGGGAAATAACCTCTACTTTTCGAATATCATGGTCTCGTTCTGCGCCTAGGTGCGCAAAAATATTTAAGGAGATTTAGAAGCTTTGTTGCTGATATGGAGGCACATGGTGTTTTGTGTAAAATAGTTAGACAATCTACAGTAAACCAACACGGTATACAATGGATTTAAAGTAGTGTTATTCATTTTTTATGATATTGCTGATATTGGTGAACAGTAACGGAAAATCTATCATGAAAACGGGATCATAGTTATAAGAAAGGTTCAATGACACTGTATGGAAAAATGCATTTAATATTTTACGACTTTTGACATCAAAAATGAGCTCAGCACCTCAAAATTAGCTTAAATTGTGATTTTCAGCCAAATTAGGTAACATTTGAGGTTTTGTCCGGCTTTTGTTTGAAGATCCGCCACTGTGCGGTGTCACAGAATGATTTGCAAAGTGGTTTGGATTTAATTCAATACGGTGTGTGCTGCTTAAGAGTGTTGCGTTTGAAAAAAAATATATTTATTTTTATGCATGCGTGTGCGTTGTAACTTGCTAATCCATGTTTACGGCGCTTTGTAGCTGCGTAGGGTAAAGAGCCTATTGGTTTTCATGTTTCATATTTCGGTTATATGTTTTTTATCAGTAAGGCATCTGACAACGTGCTTCTGTAGTTATTGCACTGTTAAGCAGCGTAGTATTTTATATAGGAGAATACACTCAGGTTTTTTTTACGCGGATTTTGAAATTCACGTGGTTTTTATTACGGCTTTTTTAAATTTACGCGGTTTTCATTTACACGGCCTGTATCCCCTGCGTGAAAAATCTGAGTGTAATTGCATCGGAAACAATCACATTTCCAGTAGAACTTTTTGTTTTCTAATTTCAAGCACTTTTGTTTCGTACTGCACACAACGGAAAATTTTAAAACAGAACTTACCGTCCCAGCAGCAGTTTAAGCGGGTGTTCTTTTTCGATTCAAATTCAAGCCATGTCTTAAGCGTTACTGGACTTAAAATTGTTTTCCCAGTTTATCCAGTCAGAATATCTGTCCTACCCTATGCATTTAAAACACAGTTCTAATTGCGTTTTAAAGTATACAACAAATAGAACGGTTGGGTATACTAATTTAAATTTTAAAATAAATCTGTTTTAAATTATGAAACAAACCGCTGTACTGAAGATATAATTATGTCAGTCCTATTACCACATAAAACACCTATATAACATAAAACGCTGCAGAATTGGTTTAATAATACAATGATTACACTACAGAGTTATAACACGTTTTAATAATTAGCAACAAGAAAAATGTCACCAAGATAGCATAAAAACCCGTTTTAACTGGTAGTGCGAACGTTGCATAACAATGTAATTTTCTCAAATAATTTCATTTTTTCCACCACTAATCGATCAAGAAATACTTAAACTTAAGATTGTTTACTTAAGTTCATTAGTGCATTATTGAAAATTTAAATGGAAAATGAAATTTCATATTTCATGGAGAATCTGTATATTTCCGTTGGCGGGCGTGGGCTTCCTCATCACAGCTCTCAATATGGAACTTTTCTTTTGAATATATTTTCTAGACAGACCAGCCTATTTTAACTAGATGGATCAGCCAAATAATGCCAATCACTTAGTGAGATACTTGATTAATTGTAATAATAGATTACCGTTAAAAGACCTTCAATAAATTATGTTTTGATGGGGAGGGTATATAGGAAATTGTAACATATCAAAACAGGCGAGTGAACAAGAACGCGAGTCGATATGTGTGATAGATAAAATTCATTTGCACGCTCTTGAAAAAAGCTACATTTTTAATGTCACCGTGGTCGTGTCCTGTACACAACCCTTTAATTTTTTTCTTCAGTTTTCGCCTTGTGGTACTCAACTGTTCGGCGCAATGTTAAAACAGCAGGGCTACGTCGCTTGAATCGTGATGTTCCTGTTCGTGCGTGTTTCAGGCGATTCTAGGAATTCAGCAAATACACTCTTATTATCATTATTTAGCTGTGCTATGTCTCTTAGATTTGTCAACATATAGCTCGTCGAATTCAACAAATTCGAACTACAAATGTTCTTCAACATGAATTTCAGAAGTCTTCTCTTTGGTCATATTATGGTCTTCAATGAAATGTTCCTCAATCGTTTGATTTTCGACATCCATTGATTTGAATTTTTTAAATAATTTGACCAAAAAGAGCAGGCGACCTACCGTTACGAAATTTTTCACTTTTTGATTATTCTAACTCGATAAACAAATAGCTGTCAAAAAAGAAAATCGAGGGGTGTCCAAAATAAGTTGATATCAATTTTTTAAGACATATTGTGGGCACCATTTATTTAAGATTTTTTAGATAAAACATTACGAAGAAACCTTTTCAAACACGTAACATGCATAATACCAAATCAGACAAACTAATTAAATGAATAAAAACTGATTTAATCCACCTAGCAGTGAGATGACACATTTCTTACATACTTCACTATTGGATTAGTTTGCAGAACTCACGAGAAGTAGGCACCCAACTAGAGGTGGGATGAAAACAGTTTCTAGTCTTGCACGAATAAAATCTCGAATAAACTGAATAAATTATAGAAATAAACAAAACGACCGAAATAAAAAAGTAAAGCAAAAAATTAAATAATAGGTTTTTAAATTCATAAAATGAGTAGAAAAATTAATGTAAATCAAAATTATCAAATACACGAATCAAATTAGATTAGGTTATTACATAAAAATTAAGATTATATTTAGAAATAAATAATATAATAATATAAGATTAAGATTAATTGACTCATACTAACAAATTTAATGAAATAAAACGAATGACTGAACAAGAAATGCATAAAATTAAAAATATGAATAAAATGAATCAAATGAATCAAATGAATCAAATGAATCAAATGAATCAAATGAATCAAATGAATCAAATGAATCAAATGAATCAAATGAATCAAATGAATCTAATGAATCTAATGAATAAAATGAATCATATGAATCAAATAAATCACATGAATCAAATGAATCAAATCAATCAAATGAATCAAATGAATCAAATGAATCAAATGAATCAAATGAATCAAATGAATCAAATGAATCAAATGAATCAAATGAATCAAATGAATCAAATGAATCAAATGAATCAAATGAATCAAATGAATCAAATGAATCAAATGAATCAAATGAATCAAATGAATCAAATGAATCAAATGAATCAAATGAATCAAATGAATCAAATGAATCAAATGAATCAAATGAATCAAATGAATCAAATGAATCAAATGAATCAAATGAATCAAATGAATCAAATGAATCAAATGAATCAAATGAATCAAATGAATCAAATGAATCAAATGAATCAAATGAATCAAATGAATCAAATGAATCAAATGAATCAAATGAATCAAATGAATCAAATGAATCAAATGAATCAAATGAATCAAATGAATCAAATGAATCAAATGAATCAAATGAATCAAATGAATCAAATGAATCAAATGAATCAAATGAATCAAATGAATCAAATGAATCAAATGATTCAAATGAATCAAATAATTCAAATGAATCACATGAATCAAATGAATCAAATGAATCAAATGAATCAAATGAATCAAATGAATCAAATGAATCAAATGAATCAAATGAATCAAATGAATCAAATGAATCAAATGAATCAAATGAATCAAATGACTCAAATGAATCAAATGAATCAAATGAATCAAATGAATCAAATGAATCAAATCAATCAAATGAATCAAATGAATCAAATGAATCAAATGAATCAAATGATTCAAATGAATCAAATGAATCAAATGAATCAAATGAATCAAATGAATCAAATGAATCAAATGAATCAAATGAATCAAATGAATCAAATGAATCAAATGAATCAAATGAATCAAATGAATCAAATGAATCAAATGAATCAAATGAATCAAATGAATCAAATGAATCAAATGAATCAAATGAATCATATGAATCAAATGAATCAAATGAATCAAATGAATCGAATGAATCAAATGAATCAAATGAATCAAATGAATCAAATGAATCAAATGAATCAAATGAATCAAATGAATCAAATGAATCAAATGAATCAAATGAATCAAATGAATCAAATGAATCAAATGAATCAAATGAATCAAATGAATCAAATGAATCAAATGAATCAAATGAATCAAATGAATCAAATGTATTCAATGAATCAAATGAATCAAATGAATCAAATGAATCAAATGAATCAAATGAATCAAATGAATCAAATGAATCAAATGAATCAAATGAATCAAATGAATCAAATGAATCAAATGAATCAAATGAATCAAATGAATCAAATGAATCAAATGAATCAAATGAATCAAATGAATCAAATGAATCAAATGAATCAAATGAATCAAATGAATCAAATGAATCAAATGAATCAAATGAATCAAATGAATCAAATGAATCAAATGAATCAAATGAATCAAATGAATCAAATGAATCAATTGAATCAAATGAATCAAATGAATCAAATGAATCAAATGAATCAAATGAATCAAATGAATCAAATGAATCAAATGAATCAAATGAATCAAATGAATCAAATGAATCAAATGAATCAAATGAATCAAATGAATCAAATGAATCAAATGAATCAAATGAATCAAATGAATCAAATGAATCAAATGAATCAAATGAATCAAATGAATCAAATGAATCAAATGAATCAAATGAATCAAATGACTCAAATGACTTAAATGAATCAAATGAATCAAATGAATTAAATGAATCCAACGAATCAAATGAATTTAATGAATCAAATTGATTTAATTCATCCAGTGAATACAATGAATCAAATTAATGAAATGGATCAAATGAATAAAAAGAATGGATGAACAAAATGAATAAAGTAAAAAATAAATGAAATGAATAAATAAAACAAACGACTCTAATAAACAAAATGAACTGAAGTGATAAAATGAATAAAAAAGAAGAAATAAAAAGAAGAAAATGAGCAGATTAAAATGGAAAATTAAACAATGGTAAAAGGTTATAACTTAATATAAAGAAATAAATTGAATCAAATAAATTATTTGGATGAAATTATTAAAACTGAATATGTAGTCAGATCATTAAAATGAAGAAACTGAACAAAATGAATAAACTAGATAAAATGAATAAAATGCATACAATGAAAACAATGAATAAAATAAGTTAAATGAATTATATGAATAAAATTCACAAAAAGAATAAACTGATCAGAGTGATTCCAAAGAACGAAACGAATAAAATAAGTAAAATGAACGCAGATAAACAAAACGAATAAAAAGATGCTGAATGAAATAATTTATTTAATAGAAATGGTGATATATTTGAAGCTAAAACATTTTTGAATATAGAAAATGAATAAACCGGATTCTGCGAATTTGAGAACCATTGCATCAGAAAGTTTTGAAATGTTTTTGAAAATCCCTTCTTCTGAGAAAAGGCTAATAAAAATGCAATGGACTTTTTAGGGCTTCATATTTTTTTTGGTTTTATTCTTTTTGTTTTCATGCTTCTTTACTTGACGGCGTCGTTTTAAGATTATCTGGTGTTTCTACTTTATTGTTGGACCTTAATTAGTTATCAGGAATCTGGAACGTTCAATTTGCTTTGGAATTCGAAGTTTACTTTTTGGTCACATATTCCCGAAAAAAAGATTTATGTACAGAATAGAATCTACTGGTCCAGTATTACGCGCAATTGAAAATAGTAAAGTGAGACAAGGTCACATGTGCTTTCAAGCCCCTTGAACAGAGAACGACAGGGAGAATGCGATTCGTGAATGAGACAGGTAGATATTAGTTTTTATTTGCATTGAAGAAAATAGTGTGAAATGTCTAGGCTATGTCGACAGCATGAAAGCCGTGCATTCAGTTGATTGCAATGCAGTTTCTTTCCATTCATCCTTATAGCTTTCATATTGTTTCGTTCGGAATTATCGTGCAGGAAATATGGATAAATAAGTCCTACACAGACCAATACTGTGAAAAAGAAATGGTTCAAACTACTCAGTATATCCAGATTTGGACAACGATAAGTTAGAACACACATTGTAGTTGCATCCCCCATCGAGAGTGGGTACTTTGGGAAACTTCTTTTCCTGGATCTAATTTGTGGATATTTTTGGTCTTTGATCCGTTATTTTTAACAGTGCTGTAGTTGCGGTTAGTCACGGTTAGTCGGCGACTAACCAGCTCCTGGAACCGAAAAAAAAATTTTTTTTGGACCAAAAAAAAAATTCCGTTGGCCTTATCATTCTGGAAGGCAAATTTAATGATCCCTATGCTCGTGAAAAAAACATCCAGCTAATTGGAATTTTGTGAATCTATTCAAACTCGTAGGGTATTGTCAAACTCCCTGCCGCGCTAGTATGATATTTTCATAACTCACATGGCGATCCCAGACTGCATGGGGCACTAGTATGATATGCTCATAGCTCGCAGGATACTCTCAGATACTTGAAAGCACTAGTATGATATTCCCACATCTCGCAGAGTGTTTTAACAATAGTTTGATACTTACAAGACACGCAAGGCGCTCTCAGATTCTCTCGGACGATAGTCTGATGTTCCCATCGCTCGCAGGGCGCTTCCACACTCTCTGGGACGCCAATATGATATTTGCAAAACTCGTAGGACGCTAGTATGATATTCCGATAGCTCACAGGGTGCTCTCAGACTCGCAGGGGCACTAGTTTGTCATTTTCAAAGCTCGCAGGGCGCTAGTATGATATTCACAAAACTCTCTAGGTTACTAGTCTGATGTTATCTTAATTTGCCGGGCGCTTAAAAATTCTCTGCGGTGCTAGTCTAATATTCTCATAGATTGCAGGGCGCTCTTAGATTCTCTCGAGTGCTTTTACGATATTCACATAGTTCGCAGGGCGCTCTCAAACTCGCTAGGGCGCTAGTCTAATATTCTCATAGTTCGTAGGGCGCTCTAAGATTCTCTGGAGTGCTGGTATAATATTCCCATAGCTCGGAGAGCACTTCCGCACTCGCTGGGGCGCTTTTCACAGCTCACAGGGTGCGAATATGACTCTATGGGGCGCCAGTATGATATTCGCAGGGTGCTCTCAAACTCGCAGGGGCACTAGTTTGTCATTTTCAAAGCTCGCAGGGCGCTCCGAGACCTTATGGGGTGCTATGGTGATATCAACATAGCTCGGAGAGCGCTTCCACACTCGCTGGGGTGCTATTATGATATTCTCACAGCTCGCTGGGCGCTCTCAGTCTCTCCAGGGCGCTAGTATGACTCTATGGGGCGCAAGTATTGTATTCACATAGCTCGTAGGGCGCTCTCAGAGTCTCTAGAGAGCCAGCATAACAGTCCCATAGCACGCTGGGCGCTCTCAAACTCTCTTGGGTAGCCTTATATTCTCATCGCTCGCAGGGCGCTCTCAGATTCTCTCTGGCGCCAGTATGATATTTCCATAGCTCGCAGGGTGCTAATATGACATTCCCACAGTTCGTAGGGCGCTCTCAGATTCTCTGGGGTGCCAGTATGATGTTCCCATAGCTCGGAGAATGCTTTCATACTCGCTAGGGCCCCAGTATGATATATAATATCATAGCTCACAAGGCGCTCTCAAGCTCTTCAGGGCGCTAGTATGATATTCACAGAGCTCGCAGGGCGCTTTCAGAATCCCTTGAGCACCAGCATGATATTCCTCGCAGAGCGCTCTCAAACTCTCTAGGATATTATGAAACTCTCATCGTCCGCAGGGCGCTCTCAGATTCTCTCTGGCGCCGGTATGATATTCCCATAGCTCGCTTTCGGACTCTCTGGGGCGCTAGTATGATACTCCCATAGCTCGGAGAGCGCCTCCTTGGTCACTGGGGCGCTAGTATAATATTCTCATAGCTCGCAGATCGATTTCAAGCTTTCTAGGGCGCTAGTATGACTATGGGGCGCTAATAAAATATTAACATAGCTCGCGAGGCGCTCTCAGATTCTCTCGAGCGCCAACATGATATTCCCATAGCTCGCAGGACGCTCTCGAACTCTCTTCAGGAATCAGGAATCAGAATATATTGGCTCAAATGGCACGTTCTCCGTACATAGTCGGGGATTTGTGCCTTGCCGTGTGTTTTCATCATTTCCTGAGCGGAAGGAAAGGACAAGGAGGTGTGGGGAAGTAGACTTGGAAGGGTGGGAAAAATAACAGCACAAAACAAAAAATAAACAACAGGTAAGTTAAACTCACAAGTAGTTCAACTTGCCTGCGTATAAGCCTAAAGCTCTTTACCACATTGGATAAGAAACTTTAGTATGTCTCTGAGTTTCAGTCGACCAAACATGGTTTCGTCTATATAAGGACGGCTGAAGACTCGTAATCGCAATTGCGCTAGCGCTGGGCAGTTGCATATCAGATGATATGAGGTTCCGTAGTCGGATTCACAAAGATCACATGAAAAAGACTCAGCGCACTGAATAGTTGCCATGTGATAATTGAGTTTGCAGTGGCCGGTTAAAGCCCTGGTCAGCATGCCGCAGTGGAGCTTCGAAAAATGTAAGAGATTTTTCGAAACCACTGGGCATGGTTGTTCTAGAAACGCCTTTGTTTGGCGACACGTTTGTAGATTTCTCCAATAATTGCGGTGTTCGGACGAAGCCCAGGACCGTATTTTTTCCCTTATCCAACTTGTCGAAATTGGCAGCGCGGGCTCAGGACCAACGAAGTCAATCGCTGAACCTGCCCTGGCCAATTCGTCAGCCCATTCATTTCCAGTAATACCGCAATGTCCGGGCACCCAGACAAGGTAGATAGTGTTGACAATGCTTAGTTCTTCGATTTGGGTTCGGCACGCGATCACTAGCTTGGACCGGGATTTGTCTGAGCTAAGGGCCTTGATTGCAGCCTGACTATCGGAGCAGAAGTTTATAACTCTGCCGGACAAACTCAGTTGAAGGGCCGATTGCACCCCGCACATAATCGCAAAGATTTCTGCTTGGAATACAGTACAGTATCTACCTAGTGAGTGAGATTGTTCCAGTCTCATTTCACGACAGTAGACACCAGCACCAGCACGTCCCTCCATCAGAGAACCGTCAGTGTAACAAACCACATGCGTTTGTTGTTGTCTTTCCATAAAGCCAGACAACCACTCCTCTCGAGAGGGAATCTTAACATGGAATGTCCTGTAAGGAAAACTACAAGTGAGTGTATTATCGCTGGGAGCAAGAATATCTTCACCCCATGTAACCATTTGTGACCACAATCGTGTATGACTGGTAGCAAGATCAACATGATTACTGTTCCAAAGCCCAGTAACCTGCAGTCTGTATGCACATGATAGTGCTTCTTGTTTTAAGTGTATGTGTAATGGTTTGATATTTAGAAGTGCCTCAAGAGCAGCAGTCGGAGTCGTGGTGAAAGCACCAGTCAACGCCATGAGCGCCATTCTTTGCAGATGGTTTAGCTTTGACTGGACTGTCACCACCTCTCCCCTCTGCCACCACACAAGGCATCCGTATGACAGTATTGGACGTACAATTGTCGTGTAAATCCAATAGATGTATTTAGGTTTGAGACCCCAGGTCTTTCCAAAAGTTCGTCTGCACTGCCCGAAGGCCATGCACGCTTTCTTGACTCTGAACTCAATGTGAGCAGACCAATTCAGTTTGGAATCCAATATGACCCCAACGTATTTGACTTGATCTGCACACAGCAGCTCAGAATCAAAGAACTGCAAGGGACGAACCCCGGTTGTTATTCGCTTCTTCGTGAAAAGAACCATTGAAGTTTTGCTTGGGTTAACTGATAGTTTAACTTGTCGACACCACTGTTCGACAGCTCTTAATGCCTGTTGCATCAAGTCAAAGATTGTTCCGGTGCAAAATCCAGTAATTAGTATTTGGTAATCGTCAGCAAACCCGTAGGTTGGAAATCCAAGCTCATTGAGTTTCTTCAACAAGCCGTCAGCTACTAAGTTCCATAACAAAGGTGACAGAACGCCGCCCTGAGGACAACCGCAAATACTCAACTTCCGTATCTCAGCCTGTCGCAGTGACGAGTAAAGTATGCGGTTACTAAGCATCTCATCGTCCGCAGGGCGCTCTCAGATTCTCTCTGGCGCCGGTATGATATTCCCATAGCTCGCTTTCGGACTCTCTGGGGCGCTAGTATGATACTCCCATAGCTCGGAGAGCGCCTCCTTGGTCACTGGGGCGCTAGTATAATATTCTCATAGCTCGCAGATCGATTTCAAGCTTTCTAGGGCGCTAGTATGACTATGGGGCGCTAATAAAATATTAACATAGCTCGCGAGGCGCTCTCAGATTCTCTCGAGCGCCAACATGATATTCCCATAGCTCGCAGGACGCTCTCGAACTCTCTTAGCCGCTAGTTCGATATTCTCTTAGTTTGCAGGGCGCTCACGAATTCTCTGGAGCGCTAGCATAAACACTCTCAAACTCACTAGGGTGCTAGTTCGATATTCTCATAGCTCTCTAGGGCGCTAGTATAACTGTATGGGAAGCTAATATGGTATTCCCATAGCTCGCAGGGCGCTCTCAGATTCTCTCGAGCGTCAGTACGATATTCCAATAGCTCGCAGAACGCGCCCAAACTCTTCATGCGGTAGTCCGATATTTTCATAGTTCGCAGGGCGCCAGTATGATATTCCCATAGCGGAGAGCGCTTTCACACTCGCTGTCGTGCTAGTATGGTATTCTCATAGCTTGCAGGGCGCCAGTATGGCTATATGGGGTGCTAGAATGATATTCACATATCTCGCAGCCAGCATAGCATGGCGCTCTCAGATTCTCTCGAGCGCCAGCATGATATTCCCATAGCTCGTAGGGCACTCTCGAACTCACTAGGGGCTAGTTTGATATTTTCATTGTTCGTAGGGCGCTTTTAGACTCTCTGGGCCGCTCGTATGATATTCTCATAGCTCGGAGAGCGCTTCCATGCTCATTAGGGCGCTAGTATAATATTCTCATAGCTCGCAAATCGATTTCAAGCTCTCTAGGGCGCTAGTATGACTATGGGGCGCTAGTATGATATTCACATAGCGCGCGAGGCGCTCTCAGATTCTCTAGAGCGCCAGCATGATATTCCCAGAGCTCGCAGGGCGCTCTCAACCTCTGTAGGGTAGTCTAATATTCTCATAGTTTGCAGGGCGCACTCAGATTCTCTGGGGCGCCAGTGTGATATTCCCATAGCTCGCCGGGTACTTTAAACTCACATTGGCGCTAATCTGATATTCTCATAGCCCGCTGTACGCTCCGAGACCCTATGGGGTGCTATTGTGAGATCCACATAGCTTGGAGAGCGCTTCGACGCTGGGTTGTTATAATGATATTCTCATAGCTCGCTGGACGCTCTCAGGCTCTCTAGGGCGCTAGTATGACTCTATAGGGCGCAAGTATGACATTCACATAGTTCGTAGGGCGCTCTTAGATTCTCTCGAGCGCCAGCATAACATTCCCATAGCACGCTGGGCGCTCTCAAACTCTCTAGGTTAGCCTTATATTCTCATCGCTCGCATGGCGCTCTCATATTCTCTCTGGCGCCAGTATAATATTTCCATAGCTCGCAGGGAGCTCCCAAACTCGCTAGGGCACTAATCTGACATTCCCATAGTTCGTAGGATGCTCTCAGGTGCTCTGGGGTACCAGTATCATATTCCCATAGTTCGAAGAGTGCTTCCATGCTCGCTAGGGCCCCAGTATGATACGTAGTATCATAGCTAACAGGGCGCTCTCAAGCGCTTCAGGGCGCTAGTATGATATTCACAAATCTCTCTAGGTTACTTGTCTGATGTTATCTTAATTTGCCGGGCGCTTACAAATTCTCTGGGGCGCTAGTCTAATATTCTCATAGATTGCAGAGCGCTCTTAGATTCTCTCGAGCGCTTTTACGATATTCACATAGTTCGCAGGGCGCTCTCAAACTCGCTAGGGCATTAGTCTAATATTCTCATAGTTTGTAGGGCGCTCTAAGATTCTCTGGAGCGCTAGTATAATATTCCCATAGCTCGGAGAGCGCTTCCACACTCGCTGGAGCTCTAGTATGGTATTCTGATAGCTCGCAGGGCGCTAATTTGGCTCTATGGGGCGTTATAATGATATTCACATGGCTCACTGGGCGCTCTCAGACTCTCTTGAGCCATAGCTCGCAGGGAAATCTGAAACTCTCTAGGGGACTAGTCTTATATTCTCATCGTTTGCAGGGCGCTCTAAGATTCTCTCAAATGCTTTTACGATATTCACGTAGTTCGCAGGGCGCTTTCAAACTCGCTGGGGCGCTAGTCTGTTATTCTCATAGTTCGCAGGGCGCTCTAAAATTCTCTAGAGCGTTAATATGATATTTCATAGCTTGTAGAGCGCTTTCGCACTCGCTGGGGTGCTTCTCATAGCTCACAGGGCGCTCTAAAGCTCCCTATGGTGCTAATATGACCCTATGAGGCGCCAGCATGATATTCACATTGCTCGCAGGGCGCTCTCAGAGCCTATCGGGCACCAGTTTAATATTCGCATAGGTCGCAGGGCTCTCTTCAACTCCCTAGGGCGTAAGTCCGATATTCTCATAGTTCGCACGGCGCTCCGAGACTCTATGGGGCGCTAGTATGATATTCACATATCTCGCAGGGCGCTCTTCGATTCTCTGGGACGCTAGTGTGATATTCCCATAGCTCGCAGGGCGCATTCAAACTCTCTAGGTTACTAGTCTGATGTTCTCTTAGTTTACAGGGCGCTTACAAATTCTCTGGGGAGCTAGTTTAATATTCTCATGGATTGCAGGGCGCTCTTAGATTCTCTCGAGTGCTTTTACGATATTCACATAGTTCGCAGGGCGCTCTCAAACTCGCTAGGGCGCTAGACAAATATTCTCATAGTTTGTAGGGCGCTTAAGATTCTCTGGAGTACTAGTATGATATTCCCATAGCTCGGAGAAAGCTTCCGCAGTCGCTGGGGTGCTTCTCATAGCTCACAGGGCGCTAGTATGACTCTATGGGCGCTAGCATGATATTCACATTGCTCGCAGGACGCTCTCAGAGTCTCTCGGGCACCAGTTTGATATTCGCATAGGTCGCAGGGCTCTCTTAAACTACCTAGGGCGCAAGTCCGATATTTTCATAGTTCGCACGGCACTCCGAGACTGTATTGGGCGCTAGTATGATGTTCCCATATATTGCAGAGCACTTCCACACTCGCTGGAGAGCTAGTATGATATTCCCATGGCTCGCCTGGCAATTAGATAGGTGGGCAATAAACATTCCAAACTTACAAGGCGCTTTCAACCGGTTTCAGTATCTTTGGGGCGCATATAAATGAGTATTTAACGTTATGAGGCGGTAATAATCTATCCTAAGTTACAGGGCGTTTTTAGGCTCTATGGGTCAGTAGTATGAGTATGTTGGGCTAACGGGTAGGTAGTATGCTCATGGGGCGTTATGCGAATAGTATATCCTAACTTGCCGGGTGCTTTCAGATTTTCTGGGGCGCATATACTGTATCTCTTTGGGGCGTTGGTATGAGTATTTGAGCTCGTGAGATGGTTGTGGATAGTCTATCCTAACTCGTAGGGCGCTTCCAAGCTCTCCAAGGTGCATATGGCGTATTTCTGTGGGAAGCTAGTATATTTTCTAGCTCAGGCGCAATGAAAAATCAAACTGATTAAAAAGAATTCTTGTTAGGTGCTTTTATGGTGTTCATAGTGAATAGTTTGAATGTTTGTGGGGGCAGTAGATGATACGCTAGCCAAACACGCAGGGTACAAATAAACTGATTCAACCATCATGTAGGTTTGTCGTGCTCTTTTATAAACATACTATAAATGCTTATGAAATTTAATCATTGGCTTGCGTGTAACACCCGTTTTTGTGCGAATTTTAATACTGTACTGACGAATGAAGTCATCATATTGATAACGATTTTAACGCAATCCATTTCTTGCATGCCGAGGTATTAATAAAATTTACTTGAACCTTTATTATGTGATTAATAAAGACCATGTCTTAGCCCCTCCACTAAATCGCTCAAAAAGCTTTGATGTTTTTGTTAATTGTAGAAGATCATGTCTCTTAAGGCAAGCATCTGCTCTCATTGCATAATCACTGATACACTGATTTAAACATATCCCTTTTTCAAAACAACTTTAATGATGAATACAATAATTACTCATCTGTCAAACGTTCTATCAGATCATTTATGTGTTGTATACCATGTTTAAAATATATGTATTACTAATATTCTTTCCCCCTCAGAAAGGCAAGTGGTCTCAGAGGCACGGCTGGTTACAATAATTATCCTCTAATTTGAATAAACTTGTAATTATGAACAGAAATGATGGAGCTTTTTCGGGCTTTCAATTCTCTCACTGATAGAAAGCCAAAAAAGACTTAATATCACCGGGTCTTAGGAGCAATACTTGTTGAAGCCACGATTTTAGCTTGCCTTTTTGAGGATTAAGACCGTCCAAAGAAAAAATAGACTGCACAATGATGCGTGGGCGGCACTTGAAAACTTAATTTGCTGTAATGAACACATAAAAAGGAGTACACAGTAAACTGGCTTGAGCTATTTTAGCTTTTAAAAAAATCGCATTATAAAAAACGAGAGAAAACAACATAGATTTGAACTCACGACCTTTGAGTTGATCTGCTATAACGTTACTAACTAAACTATATATACATTTCGAAATCGACACGATATAGCACATCAAGTAAAGTATGAAACTATTTTATCATTAATTCATTTCAGGTGTTCGGCAAGGGAGAGCTGAATGGTAATAGCAACTAAAGAATACGAAAGTTTAGCAACTTTGATAACCATTGAAGTATCTAGTTATTCAAACGCGAAGACGCGACAATTGCCGATGATCAGCAGTTCTATCAACTTCCTAACACATTGTGATGATGTAATATTGTAACTTACAACTTGTAAGGCAATGCAGCAATGTTGTTCTTTCAGAATAGTTTTGTGTCTTACTGGCTCGATTGACAGTCACTCGGTTTTCATGTTTTCTCGAGCATTTGATGCTTAGAGCACTTGTCAATTTTTCCCATTGTTACAACGTCTTTCGTTGCGATTTCAGGTTCCAATTCTGGGTGTTCAACATATTGAATGTAAAATGAATTCTAGGAAAAAAATATATCCAGTATATTCATCTACAAGAAGGCCCACTACCATTACTTTTACATAGGGTAAATTGCCTATTTTCACCCTATTAAGGAAGGTATCTCACTAATTCATTAATTACTCGGCCTACAATCGATGGAATTCGTATGAATTGGCATTAAGAGCTTTGCTTCGTTGATTAGAATCAATCTAATAACACAAATGTCCTGAAAACAATGAAATGCTCGTGTTTGAGCGCAACGAAAATTCGAATTTAGTGCCTCAATTGTCGCTCAATGCGTTGTACAAAGATGGCAAATAGAAACATGGTGAAAATAAGCTCATTACCCTATAAGTTAAAGGTTGGGTAACGGGGCGTTGGGGCGGGACAGAACGGTTCGAACGGTACATATTAGAGACAGCAACGCTATGTTCGCGCTAAAATTATAAAGGTGTGAACGATTGAATCCCAATAACGACCAACAAAAAAAAAATTATGTGATTTTTTTCAGGGTGAATAGGCAATTTTGTTACCCTAAAGGGTGAATTTTTAGTCGGTTTGATCGTATCTCTAACCGTTTCTGCAGAATTCCACAAATGGCGCGCAGTATCTCAAAAGGTAGACAATCAGTGTTTGCCTCTAGTAACGTTAGGAGAAAGGTGACTTTTTTAGCCTCACAAAATCATGTTTCCTTAAAATCATTTTACTGACCAATTCTATTTAATAAGCCAATTGTTATTTGGAATATTAAATACGACCTAGACCTGCTATTTCGATGCTGTAGACTAATTATTTTGTGATATGACAATCTGATAAAATTAGATGTTAACAAAATGAATACTGGACAAATTCGAAAAATTAGATTCCTCAAAGTACAATTAGATCAGTTTGAAGGTATTTGTAATTAACAATTTCGCAAATGCAAAAATATATTACATAACATCACATTAATATATTGACTTGCGGTTTGAATATTGAAAAAATCATAACTTTGTCATAAAAAAACCCAAAGCTTTGGCGGTCTGGGGGAGTGGGAGCTAGAAAACTGTAACTTGTGCTGCTAATCAAACAATACATTACGCTACTCAGTGATTAAATCATTACAATATTATAACCGATTTGGTTAACCCAACATTTATTCATACATGGAATCTCGACATCAATATAACATGATCAGTCTCTTCATGACTTTACAAGTGTTCTCAACAAATTCCTTTGTTGGTATTACAATTAGCTACAAATTTACTGAATAGAGTAAGTCTCTATTTGAATTTGTTTGGAATCGAAAAAACGCGTTTGGAAATAACGAAAATTTTCCGAACTAACCGCAAAACCAATGGTTTAGACGCTATTAATATAGAGCACAAAAATAACATTTTAAAACTCTACACTGTTTATATTCACTAACCAGCCAAAAGTTTACAATTTCGTTTACAATAGGCAATTTAGAAAAAATATTATTCTGCTTAAAATTTCAGATATAGTAAGTATCTCAGAGCTAATGAGTATTCAATAGAAAATTCAGCCAAACTGCAGTAAGTTCTACTGTCCATGATCACAAATCATTTCCATAAAAATTAATAATCCCAAATATATGACAAATATGTGATCATGAGCAGTATATTGCAGGTGAGTAACTTTGGCGATATCTGTCATTAAACACCAGAAAGACAGAGTCTGCGGACTTGGAGCGCATTTTGATTGAACCCAAAAATGTTTGAACGGAGCATCCAGCGATAATGATAGTAATACTAACTTTGTCAAAAATGCTATAAAGCGTGCAACACGCCAGAAATAACAGATATGCCATAACCGGGAACTTTCCCTTATTATTTTATTTAATACTATCGATTCCGCTTACAGGCAGCAAAAAATCAAGAGCCAAAACTAATACCCTTCAAATCTGGCTGTTTATGACGATAACATCTGAACATTAAGGTCACTTATGTTGCTAGTTGCATCGGTCATTTTACAACAATTTGAAAGAAACCTGTAAATTTTCATTGAATCTGATGCAATAAAACGTGTCGTTCAAATATATCTAACAAAAAGCATCTTTCAAATATAACATCGCGATATGAACATCATATCGTAATTAGAAAAAAAAGAACCGGAAAAAACAGGGAGGTAGCGAATGGGCTCGAACCGGCCAGTTATTACCAACTATTTGTTTACTCCGTAGCGCGTTTTCAAACCATACCGTACTAACAGACAGTCACTTGGTTGAAATATAACATATATGAACTTCTTCTGAGTGCCATCAATCATAAGTGCACCGAGTTACGACTAGTAATTTTAGGGGAATTACAACAAAACCGATCCCCTGCGACTTTCTCCATATATAATTTTTTTCTTCGTTTTTTATGACAGGTTATTATTTGTACGATTATGTACAGCATTTGAAGACAAATTAAACTTTCATTAGTACGTCAAATGTCACAAAAAAAACAAACGACAGCAATATTAATCGTCTGGATGTTAGATTTTGCTGGTGGATGTTATGGTTTTAACCAAATTAACCCCCTAGTTCCCAACACCGCCTCTAGGCGGTCTCTTTAAAAATCTAAATAAAACTACTAAAACATGACTGTATGTTGTCATCCGCACTAGTATTTCTTCCCAACGCTCACACCTTTCATACACACACATTGTTTGAATAATCGTAGCTTTCTGTTAAAGGAAATTGAAGATCAAAGTTGAAAATTCTATGAAAACGTGAAAAGTAAAGCTTTTCAAAACGCCATTTTTGAGTACGCATTAAATCTGCTTTTTGTATCATCAACTGTGCGCATTGAAGATGGGTTTGAACCATTTTATATTTTTGTTGGGTTTTGGAATAATGTTCGCTGTTGGGATAAAACCGACACGCTGTTTAGATGGTTATGTATATTTGTGATCCATTACAAATGACTGGGGGAATCTTTGTGATAGTTCAATTCCACTATTATCACACTATACCAAAAGCAGAAATGCACAGGAAGGCTTTTATTATGTGTATTGCTTATCAGTCCCCTTTGAATTAAAAAAAAATTGTTTTGTTTGGTTCTAGGATTATCCTGGATAAACTTTATCACAGTGAGACGTTGATCTTTTGTATACATCGTTGGGTCGTTGCTGATCAGAATCCCGAAAAGTCAAAACCTGAAGTAGGTAGCTTTACCGCGTGAATGAATTTTAACAGCAAAGAATGTACAACGTATGCAACTCTTCTTATAATATAAAAAGACATTGAAGGTTGCAATGATGTTCGGAAGGATTATTTGAAAACATCCATACCATGAAAAAATCATATAGGATGAAATACTCTTGCTTATAACACTAAACTTTTGCACTCTCTTCCTTTTACTGCGTGATGAAGCTACAATATGTATATTAGGGTGGCACAAATTTTAGAATTCACTGGAACCGATCTAAAACTACTCGCTAAACGACCTCATTCCACCATGAAAAATGTTGATTTGATAGGTTGCACTATATTTTAGCACAAATGGTTTAAAGTTTGTATGTGATTTAACATGGATAAACGATCCACATTGTTCAATATTTCGTAGACACGTTCCCATGTATTCTAAAAATATATGCTATGCTAATTTCGGTAGATACGGCTACCATGTACAACTTCCCCGAAGAGTGTAATAGGCTACAACTTCTGGTTCAAAAGTTATTCTTTATACAATGCTTAAGTGTCTACGTCGTTGGTGGAAATTGAATTTATCTGGATACTCTGGCTGATACTTCAATCAAGTCAAACGTGATATGCCAGTTATAAACCGAATTAGGCAGCTATCAACATAGGTGGTTTTATAGTTCAGATGCGAGCGTCGTAAATAGATAATCTGAAGGACATGAGTTCGATTCTTAATTTTTTTGATATTTTAAATTTTTTTTTTCAATGCCTGTAAAGCGGGAACGTTATTATGTCGAATTCTTAGTTTCAAATAAAGTAATAAGGGAGATCATAACTGTTATTTCTGACGTGTTATTTGATTTTGGCAAAGTTATGTTCTAACGTTATATTCACGATGCTACTCCAATCTTAATCCCTGGATGATTCGTTCAAAAGTTTTGGTCAAAATCAAATCGTGCTTCATGGCCGGAGACACTCTTGCTGGCGTATAGTGATATAGTGATAGATATTAGCCACTTACTCAATTAACCCGCCTTAAGTTCATGGGGCACTCTATAGCAGTTCCAGCTCCACAGGGATGTGATGAACATCAGTCGAGTTTCAAAATAACGGGAATCTTTCCCACTTCAGTCTCGTCTCAATTTTAATTTGCTCAACGTATATTATTGTACACAAAAAATACATAAAAATAATTCTGTTACAATTCGATACCAAGCCCTTTAGATCACATGTGTGGGATGATACCATCTGGACTATATTTCCGCTTATAGCCAACGGTACAACTGGGGACCACAACAAATACCTCAAGGTTCACTTGATTGAAGCTTCAGCACTATTTTCATAACTTTCAGGGCAACGAAAGTTTAATTTTGCAATAACTCATGAACCAGTTGTCATAGCTATGAAGTGTCTTTAGAAAAAGTTGTTCTACGTGACTGAATCTATAGAATGTAGCATACAATATATTTTTCAGGGGCACCACGCGGTATATTTATGAATTCAATGAAAATCTATTATTTTCCCATAGTAAACTCCTTACAAACTTAGAATCATTTGTGCTAAAATATGCTCCAACAGATATGATTCAGATTTGGCGTAGGAGTTCGTTGAAGAAATACGAATTTTTCTAACTTGGTTCTGCGGTATTCCATTTCTTTCATACATCCTCGTGCCACCCTAATGTACATATTTGTATCGCACATACTTATCTATACATCACACTTACTTTCACTTTGAACACACGTACATATTACATTTTCAATAATAATCCCCCTAAAAGCGTTACGTAATTTATGAATCGTCCCTAAACAACTGTTTTCTTCGTTCATTAGAGCGTTGCAGTAGTTCTGTGTAAGGGTTAGGGTTTAGAGATAAAAAGAGGCATGAGTTCTCGCTCCTCCGAGTTTTGTTAAAAAAATTTCATCAGCTTATATGTCAAACATAAAACTAACATAAACAAAATATAAATATACCGCTAGTCAGGGTGGCCAGACCTACCGATTTATCGGTAGTCCTACCGATTTTGGTCTTCCCTACCGATTCACGGACGACCAAGGCAAAACTACCGATATTTTGTTATTCCTACCGAAAACTACCGATTTTTATTGATTTTGGACACATCCTACTCAACACTCATTTTTTGGGTTGGATTTGCTCAGAGATCTGTGTTGTCAGTATTTTAAAGTTCTATGTCATTACTACGTTTTTGGGACAATAACCCGGCCTACCGATAACTACCGATAAACTTTTAGTGACCCTACCGATATTAAGGAATTATATCTGGCCATCCTGCCGCTAGTAGCACAGCTGGCTGGCTGGCTTGATTGCAGAGGGGAAGGAGCTCTCTGGCCCGGAACTTCATTCTCATTCAAAAGTTCGGTTATGGCTTGACGTCGCAGGCAAATTACTTTTACGTATGTGTTGGTGACCATACTGACATAAAAAAGTTCGCGGTAAATAATTTACCCAAGACTTGAACCGACAATCATTGTCTCACCGAAGACACCCCTTTACTAACTGAGCTAACGCGATATATAACAGCGTGATGGCAAAGTGAGCTGCTGCCCGTGCATGGCATGGGTATGGGACATTGCAAGGTGACGTCATATGAGTAAAAATGCTCGAAGATATGACACGCTCAGAGAGCTTGTAAACTTGTAAACAAGCTCTCTGAGCTGTCATTTTTTCGAGCATTTTTACTCATACGACGTCATCTTGCAATGTCCCATACCCATGCATGCACGAGCAGGAGCTCTGCGATTGGATCGTTCATGCTCAAGTGAAACTTATGTATGCCACTTTGCCATCACGCTGTTATGTATCGCGTTAGCTCAGATAGTAAAGGTAGTAAAGGGTGAGACAATGATTGTCGGTTCAAGTCTTGGGTAAATTATTTACCGCGAATTTTTTTTGTCAGTATGGTCACCAACACATACGTAAGAGTAATTTGCCTGCGGCTTTAAGCCATACCGCGAACTGTTATGAGAAATAAGTTCTTGGTCAGAGAGCTCCTTTCCCCTTCTGCAATCAAGCCAGCCAGTCGGTGCTGTGCTACTAACGCGGTACGTTAGTTGTTTCTGAAATTTCATGTTTGACTATACTCATAGAGCTCATGAAAAAAAACAAAACTCGGAAGCCCGAAACTCATGCCTCTTTGTATCTCTAAGCTCAAACTTTTACGCAACGCTCTTTGGAGTGAAGAAAAAAGTCGTTTAAGAACAAACATGACATGCCCCCCCCCCCGCATTGGAAAAAAAGAAAAAAAACAGGTGGTTCGCTGAAGTGTTGCAATCACTTTTTGCTTGGAAATTTAAAGCCAATACCATTTATAGTCCATAGAATTCGTTGTGGTGGTTCTGACATTGAGCCCACTAAGTCCGCTCCCGTCTTTTTCGCGTTTATACGCACGATTAAATTAACTACGTTTGATATTTGGTATACTCCAATAATTATTAACAAGTTCGTCCTATACGTTGGAATTTTTATTGAGATTCACTGAAACGTACACGCCGCACTGCTTCCTAAATGCCGCTGTAAGGTTTCGAGTAAGCTTTTGGTGTAACTAGCAATTGTATTTGCTATTTGCGCTTGAAATTTAGTATGTAGCGGTAGTAATAAGCCTCCCATTTTGGTTTAAACGCAAGGACAATTTTTAAAACAGAATTTGATTGATTAGTTTAACTCATTTAACCAATTTTATCAATTCTGTATTCTAAAAAGGACTTTTGAATTCAGAATGAACGTGGTGAATTTGGCACCACTTGCACCTGGTATAATCAACCTGCACAAAACGTTGCATAACGCAGTGCTGTTTTCTGGAACAATATGTGTTATCCTTTAGCCCTTCTCCTTTTGTGGCACAGACCTGTTGGTCCATATTTATTTAGCCCTTCGTTATGCAAAATCGCGATATTATGACAGATGGGCTAAGCGCGGCGTATCATGGAGCGCGGCCGTTCTTTTCAATCGGGAAAGGCCGCGTGGAATTTTGGGGAAATAATTAGGATGAAAATAATGTTTTATGCTTATAAAAGTTTGCATGCAAAACCCTTCGTTCATAATTTAGGAAATATTTCTGAACAAATCAATCGTGCGAAAGCTCTGTTTACGATTACATTTTTACTGGATATATTTCAAGATAAATGTCGTAGCTTCGTCAGTGTTCACTATTTTCACATACATGTTTAACAAACATATGACTACCCACAGCGTCTATATCGTTCAAGAAAATTGAATTTATCTGAATACCCTGGCTGATATTGCAATCAAGTTAACCAACCTTTCATAAAATTATTATTATGACAGAGGAACAACATCTCATAATAATTTTCTGGCTAATAAAATTTTAAATGATTTAAGCTGTAGGAGAAGTATTATTAAAACCGACACCAAAAGCTTTAGATACCTTTTTTCTGAGTTGTCACAAAACCAATAAAATTATATTTTTTGTGTAGAATACTTGTTTGGAAGGTTCTTGGCAAGACCTATTTTTGTGAGGTCCTCAAAAAATTAATTTAATAAAAAATAATTTTCGCTACACTTTACCATTGAAAATGTAATATGTACGTGTGTTCAAAGTGAAAGTAAGTGTGACGTATAGATAAGTATGTGTGATACAAATATGTGCATATTGTAGCTTCATCACGTAGTAAAAGGTAAAAGGAAGAGAGTGCAAAAGTTTAGTGTTATAAGCAAGAATATTTCATCCTATATGATTTTGAAGAAACTCATGCCTCTTTGTATCTCTAAGCTCAAACTTTTACGCAACGCTCTTTGGAGTGAAGAAAAAAGTCGTTTAAGAACAAACATGACATGCCCCCCCCCCCCCCCCGCATTGGAAAAAAAGAAAAAAAACAGGTGGTTCGCTGAAGTGTTCCAATCACTTTTTGCTTGGAAATTTAAAGCCAATACCATTTATAGTCCATAGAATTCGTTGTGGTGGTTCTGACATTGAGCCCACTAAGTCCGCTCCCGTCTTTTTCGCGTTTATACGCACGATTAAATTAACTACGTTTGATATTTGGTATACTCCAATAATTATTAACAAGTTCGTCCTATACGTTGGAATTTTTATTGAGATTCACTGAAACGTACACGCCGCACTGCTTCCTAAATGCCGCTGTAAGGTTTCGAGTAAGCTTTTGGTGTAACTAGCAATTGTATTTGCTATTTGCGCTTGAAATTTAGTATGTAGCGGTAGTAATAAGCCTCCCATTTTGGTTTAAACGCAAGGACAATTTTTAAAACAGAATTTGATTGATTAGTTTAACTCATTTAACCAATTTTATCAATTCTGTATTCTAAAAAGGACTTTTGAATTCAGAATGAACGTGGTGAATTTGGCACCACTTGCACCTGGTATAATCAACCTGCACAAAACGTTGCATAACGCAGTGCTGTTTTCTGGAACAATATGTGTTATCCTTTAGCCCTTCTCCTTTTGTGGCACAGACCTGTTGGTCCATATTTATTTAGCCCTTCGTTATGCAAAATCGCGATATTATGACAGATGGGCTAAGCGCGGCGTATCATGGAGCGCGGCCATTCTTTTCAATCGGGAAAGGCCGCGTGGAATTTTGGGGAAATAATTAGGATGAAAATAATGTTTTATGCTTATAAAAGTTTGCATGCAAAACCCTTCGTTCATAATTTAGGAAATATTTCTGAACAAATCAATCGTGCGAAAGCTCTGTTTACGATTACATTTTTACTGGATATATTTCAAGATAAATGCCGTAGCTTCGTCAGTGTTCACTATTTTCACATACATGTTTAACAAACATATGACTACCCACAGCGTCTATATCGTTCAAGAAAATTGAATTTATCTGAATACCCTGGCTGATATTGCAATCAAGTTAACCAACCTTTCATAAAATTATTATTATGACAGAGGAACAACATCTCATAATAATTTTCTGGCTAATAAAATTTTAAATGATTTAAGCTGTAGGAGAAGTATTATTAAAACCGACACCAAAAGCTTTAGATACCTTTTTTCTGAGTTGTCACAAAACCAATAAAATTATATTTTTTGTGTAGAATACTTGTTTGGAAGGTTCTTGGCAAGACCTATTTTTGTGAGGTCCTCAAAAAATTAATTTAATAAAAAATAATTTTCGCTACACTTTACCATTGAAAATGTAATATGTACGTGTGTTCAAAGTGAAAGTAAGTGTGACGTATAGATAAGTATGTGTGATACAAATATGTGCATATTGTAGCTTCATCACGTAGTAAAAGGAAGAGAGTGCAAAAGTTTAGTGTTATAAGCAAGAATATTTCATCCTATATGATTTTTTCATGGTATGGATGTTTTCAAATAATCCTTCCGAACATCATTGCAACCTTCATAAGATATTTTGGCAGAAAGTTGAATGAATAGCGCGCAAGTCTCAGGCAGAATGACAGAAAAATATTTCGTGCCGTGCCGTTGGACCTTTGTCCAACTGAAAAACATCTGAACGCCAAAATCTCATGTCAAATTTGCTTTGACAATCTATTTTATTAATCTTTTACGATACTAACGTCTTCTTTGGAGAGTTTTTGACATTTGTCAGTTGGTCCAACTAGCGAATCAAATTCGTTAGTTGGACATAGGCTGTGGGCCAACCAGTGAATCACGACTGTATATTCCTCATTTATGACTATAATACAACCCGTGCAAAAACGGCTTTCGTTGATAATGGTTTGCCTCGAGGCGAGATAGATGTCGCAATAAAATCACCTCCCCGACAAAAAATGAACCCACCCTCCGCAACCGGGCCATTTGTAAACTTTTCCGGACAGAAGACAAGAAATGTTTGGATCTATTGCAGATTTTTCGAGTTCTGATGAAGCAATATTCGGCGGTGACAGAAACATCAATAATTAGCCCTGATAAGCTTCTGGTGGAGGAAATTAATTTGAAGCACGCAAATTATATTGCTGGCTACGGGCCTTTTGCAAAGGAGTATAGTGTATATGTACCATCCAATCGGGTTGAATGTGACGCGGTCGTCCCCGTGTTAGCTGTTTTACCCCTTTATAAGACAGTAGCAACTATATTGTCACCTTTTCTTTTCCTGCATGGACAATACAATTAACTCGATTTTGAATAAAATACTCTACACCCTATAAGTTGGTGATCAAAATTTGTAAAAACAAGTATTTTTTATACGAAAACGCGGTTCTTGAGTTGCAAAAATTACAAAGATCAAAATAAAATGAATCTAAATAGGTGGCAATATAGTTGTCACCGCCCGTTAAAAAATGTCAGTCTTCCTAATGTTTGATGTACTTCAAACGAGATTGGTGCGAATATAAAGACCAATCGATCTGGATCAGGAATTCACAGATAAGCGAAGGTGGTTTATTGCTTATTACCTGATTAACAATAAATCACCCCTGAATTTTGAGAAGAAATTGAAAAATGAGACCACAGATTACAGACGTACAGTCCAGAACGAAAGTTATTTAAAAACTAGTGTAAAGTTTCAAATCGATGTAAGTTGAGAATTAATAACATAGAGACAGGCCCGTGCGCAAAGGAGCGAAGTAAGGAGGAGGGGGACTCAAACCCATTCCAATGAAGGCTTTGAATTACTTTTGAAAAGTTTCTCTTCTTTCTGAGTTTGCAACATCAGCTATGGATGAAAAACAACAAATACGTAACACGAAGTCAGAGAAATCGGGATAAGATCATCCAGAAAAATGCCACCGCCTGTGGTCTGTCAGTAAGCAAAAATTCCTATTCCTATGAGAGTACCCCGCTCAGCACCAGCTAAATAGGATAATTCGAAACGACTAGCGCCAAGAAAGGTAGTTGTAAGGACATGTCGGTCATTAAGGTCAGCACCTCTGGATCGTTTCGCGTCTCGGCAGGTGACGATATTTACAGTAGACATCAGCAAGTTAGATATACCGCGAAAGTTGGACAGCAAGCTAAAAAACAACAGCAATGGGAAATCTACGAACAATTTACACAAAATAAAAAGAGTAAACACACAATCCCTACTGAGGTAATACCTAACGGTGACTGCGTAGGTTGAAGGCTGGTAGGAACAAGAGGTTTAGGTTTAGTCGGTAAGGTTACTACAAATCACTGCAGTAATCCGCACTGCCACGAGCCACAGGCAGCGCTGTCTGTTCAAGATTCCTTCTCGATAACAGGCATTGTCCCAATTTGTTGAGCTGAGTCGATTGATACAAAAGAATAGGCCCTCCAGACCTGAGAAAAGATCTTCAAAGTTTGAGGGTTGCTATACCCTTCTTTTGTAAGAAACGAATAAAACCAACCCCCTTAAAAATGTCCTGAGCACTGGCCTGCACAGAGGTGGAGGTAAAAACAGTGAATCTAGCAATAACAAAAATGGTTACATAAAAACGGGCATAACGGTAGCTAGCTTAAGCTTTCGTTTGGGTTTCTTCCTATACTATCCTTAAGAAATAGAGTTTCATAAAATGTGTTTACCGGGCGGTGGCAACTATATTGCCACCTTTTTCAAAACAGTTTTTATTACGAAATAAATGTAGATTTTAAACTAAGTGAAAGAACCGTGTTTCCATTAATATAACATTCATTATTAGCCCCAAACTCTCGGCCTTATCAAGGGTTAAAGACCCCATGCTTCAGTCAGGGAAGATACAGGATGTTTGCATTCAACATCAGTGGCAGCTGACGGGAATTCGTCATACGTCAACTTAGACTCCTATCGGGTGACATTCGTCGGTTTTTCTCTACCTACCTCCTCTTTGACAATGATCGTTTACCTGTTCGTTGTGGGAAATGCGATGAGAATCATGTGGATGACTCCTGGGGGAGGGGTGTCGAAAAGTATCTTTACAGTGGGGGAAATCAACATAATCTTCCGACATGATGATACAGTGTGGAGAGAAACTGAAGAGTTCCCTTCAGGGACGCTCTAAGGGATCTTTCGCAGAAATGCTGCTTTAAATAGCTAAGCCACAAGTCTTTACAAAAATCTATACTGACTTGTCTACTGACGATGGTGACTCTGATGAACACCAGGAGGGAACATCTTCTGCTGCGCCTAGAAGCAATAGAAAAAGGGGGAACTTTTCCTCTCCTAAGATTCGTTGTAATGTTCAGAAGGTGTCTCTTCAATGTCCTCCAAAAATAACAGTACTTACTGGTGCAAAACCGAAGCAAACAGCTCCTGGTCTCCGAAACCTGAGCTCAGAAAAGAAGTTCCCAGCACTGTGGACCGTATTGTTACAGAACATTTCTGACCCTCTTAAAAGCAGGATGCTTTCTCACTGCAATAAAAACATTCTTAATGCAGTTGACTGCAAAATAGTCCCTCCTTTCAGCGATTGTATCCTTCGATAGCTAATTCGAACGAGGTCACGGATTTGATCACTGTTTAACAGTAGCATTGAAAAAACATTATCCCGAAACTCGATCCTTTTAAAATTTATTATGCGAAAAATGACGTACTTCAGAAATAGATTTTAATTTTATTTGCTTGGATCGTGAACACTCTTACGGAAGAGTACTTTTGGGGATCAAAAAGTGCTATTTTTTCAATAGAATTAACCTTCCCTCGGCACCAGGCATTGAAGATCTTGCGACATTGCAGAACTCTTTACCGCACCGAAGTTAGTTTTAGTTGATTTTAACTCCCACGGCATAGCATGGGATTGCTTTCATGATAATGATAATCGAAATCTACCTCACTCCAAAAACTTTGTGATAACTTCAAGATGATCATTTTGAACACCGGTGAAATGACACGGATCCCAGCGAGCCTCTGCCAATCTTAATCACTATTGCTAACGGCTTAAGGCCATCGAGTACAATTAATATTTTGTATGACCTCAAACAAAATAGTGATTGGAAGAGCTAAGCATCCTCGGCATCCCGTAAACTCGAGTCCATACAAGACATTCCTCCGGAGGAAGAGTACGGCTTCTTGGGTGCCTTTATTCTCGACACCTCTATTCAAGCTCAGAAAACGTGTACCAAACGCGAACTCTCGTGGAAGGTCTCCCAACCCGTGGTGGGACAAAAAGTGTTGAAACGTGTACGCGAAGAAGGCCACCGGCGTACAAGATCAACCGGAATGGCGGGTTAGTTGAGCCAATGAAAATTTTTATGAAAGCCAACAAACGCTTACTGTCGCTGGTTCGTTGACGGATTAATGAGAGAAACCGAACCTGAAACAGTACTAACGAGAGTAGAATATTCAAACCGTTGGATATTCGATTTCGCCAAGAAGGTTTGTACGGATTCCGCCCCGGCACAGAAGATCTACCGCGCCGCTTCCCCCCGCGGACGATAATGTAACAATAAAGCCCCAGGACCAGACAGAATCAAATTTTACTTGTTAAAGAATCTGCCAAGAGACGTTTGTTGAATTAATTTAATATGTTTCTTAAGAGTAACCTTGTCCCTCATGGCTGGAGGCAATTGAAGGTCCACGCCATCCAAAAAAAAAAAACAAGAAAACAGCCTCCGATCACAACTTGTATGGACGGATTGAAATGTTCTCTTCTATTCGGAAGTTGTTCGAGAAAATGGTCCTATTCTGTCTCGACAATTGGGCCGAAGCGAATAACTTACTGTCAGATACACAAATTGGCTTTCGCAAAGGCAAAGAGACGAACGATTGCCTTGTGTTGCTCTTAACAGGAATTCAAATGGCGTATGCTAACAAAGAGCAGATGGCATCAGTTTTCTTACTGACTCAGGGGGCTTGTTATCTGAAAAACATATGTATTTTTCTATATCGATTTTGTTGGCTATTTTCGGCAAATTTGAGACTAAGAGAAACGAAAGCAATGAAATTGAAAGACGGATAGGTATTCTAGAGCGAATCAGTTATAAACTTAGAACGGAAAACTAGAACTAGGCAGGTTCATATGGGCATGATCGAAAGGAAATGTGAAGAATTCTTTGCCTTCTGCAGAGTAGCTTATCGCCGACGCCGGTAAAACATGATGATCGTTTCTCTTAGTCTCAAATTTGCCGAAAATAGCCAACAAAATCGATACAGTAGAACCTTGCGGCAATTAAAACATAGTAACATATGTATTTTTCGCAAATTTATTTGTCGACATCACGAATTAGCTACGTGGGCCTTCCCCAGGGCTCATGTCTAAGCCCCCTTCTCTACAATTTTTAAGTGAATAACATTGACAAATGTCTTGTCAATTCCGTCACGCTAGGGAAGCCTTCAGATGACGTTGTGGTCTCTATTACAGATCCCAAAGCTGTCGATTTGCAAGGACCATTGCATGATGTCTTGGACAATTTGCCTACTTGGGCCCTCCAGCTGGGTATCGAATTCTCCAAGGAGAAAACTGAGCCAATCGCAGAAACATGCGCCGAGCATTGTTCCACCAGATCTCAACTATTAAATTACCTTCAGGCCCGAGTAAGGTCATCCAATGTCCCGATGCGGCGGTGACAGAAACATCAATAATTAGCCCTGATAAGCTTCTGGTGGAGGAAATTAATTTGAAGCACGCAAATTATATTGCTGGCTACGGGCCTTTTGCAAAGGAGTATAGTGTATATGTACCATCCAATCGGGTTGAATGTGACGCGGTTGTCCCCGTGTTAGCTGTTTTACCCCTTTATAAGACAGTAGCAACTATATTGTCACCTTTTCTTTTCCTGCATGGACAATACAATTAACTCGATTTTGAATAAAATACTCTACACCCTATAAGTTGGTGATCAAAATTTGTAAAAACAAGTATTTTTTATACGAAAACGCGGTTCTTGAGTTGCAAAAATTACAAAGATCAAATTAAATGAATCTAAATAGGTGGCAATATAGTTGTCACCGCCCGTTAAAAAATGTCAGTCTTCCTAATGTTTGATGTACTTCAAACGAGATTGGTGCGAATATAAAGACCAATCGATCTGGATCAGGAATTCACAGATAAGCGAAGGTGGTTTATTGCTTATTACCTGATTAACAATAAATCACCCCTGAATTTTGAGAAGAAATTGAAAAATGAGACCACAGATTACAGACGTACAGTTGTAACCGCTCGGTTACAAATAATAAATATTTCTAAGTTAAGATGCAATTTTGTTTAATCTGGTGGAAGGTTTAATACCGATGTAAATAATAATATATAAAAAAAATAAAACCAAACCCTATCAGCCTTGTGGGTACAACTTCAGTGGGCGGAATTTGGGAAATCTGGCAGGAGTCAGCTACGAGGGTGATTGGCTGCATTGGGATGGGTTGGTACAAGAAGGAACAGAAGGAAATTGGAATGAGGAGGTTCGTAGTAGCTGCACGACGGGAAGCCGTGCTCTTGGGTTTCAACCACGGAAGCGAGTGGATCAAAATAAAAGTTATTCAAGTTATTGTTGATAACCAGAAGTGGTGAAACCGGCTTGATTAGCCCTGGTCGCCGGTCTGACTGAAGTCGCCGGCTAATTATCAAGGACCAGCGAAGAGTTTGCCTGTCTCGCCCTGATCAGTGCTAGTGCTGATACGGCTAACCGTAAAAGAGATAGCAGGCCGTCGTCGCGGGTTTCATCGACCGTGTGTCGTTAATCGCTCCTCCCGCTAAACGCCAAGGACGACCGCGTGGCTCGAGGGCCCGCCGCAGCAGAAAGATTGACACCAGGGACGATCTGCCCTATCGCGATCACCAGAGATTACCGCCAGTGCACCACCACGCCCTACCCTGCCCATCCGCCCGCCGCCACAAATTGGGAAGCTGAACAAATTAATTGAGTAAGTTAATAAATCTAGAAAAAATTAAATTCAATTCACACCCTTCGACCAGATCCGAAAACCCTCCCACAACAATATACGACCCTGGGACCCGAGGACCAAAAAGAGGCCTTCCGTGCCCACCCCGGAACGTCCATACCAGGCGTTGGGGCTTAAGCAGGTTCCCTTCAGGAACTGCATCGTCCATCCTCGGGGGCTGAGAGCAGCCGCGATCCAGTAAACGGTAACATTTGGCGCCCAACTAAAATTTTGGAAAGTTTCCTAGGAGAAGGAAAGTTATTCCTGGAATAATTTTTCTTTCAAGTTGTGGGGGAGTTTTCGTGAAAATTGCATTTTCTCTCAAATTGAAAAAATCGCAGTGGTTGGTTATTCGCACTGTAATGGTTCTTGATATAGCTGGTGCAAGTAAATTTAGTGATTTCACCAACGCGGGTGTGTACACCGACACGTGGTTTTCGATCAAGATAGTTAGTTGTCCGATGAAACCGGAGCGAGAGCCATCGATAGGTTCAAGTTGAATTGCTAGTTCCCACACAGAATTCCATGTGCTTTTGAGGAATATCGCGAAACATTGGAATTTCGGATAAGTCAGCGTTTAGTAGGTTAGGGTACCCACTGCAAAACCATCACCCATTAGAACATTTATTCACACCTAGCAACTTACGTGACAGACGATTAAAACTATTCTTCACAAAATGCCTAGATTTTCCGGTCCTAATTTCGGTGCCTTATATCGCACAATGTGCGTGGACCATTTGGCTCCCGTCGAGCTAGACTATGAGCTTCGTCTCCGTGACATCGTAATACTCGATGACGAATCGTGTTGTAAGCGCCAGCGTAGATTGAATCAGATCCTACGGGAAGAAAGAGCAGGTCATGAGTGTCTCATTGGTTATGATCAAGACCCAGAAATGGACCTCGATAACTGTAAAACTATGTACAGCGAAATTAATGGAATTTTAGCGTCGAGGGGAAAGAATTACAGTCATTGTAAAGCACGGTTGTTGCATTTAGGCCATCGTCTATTAATAATAAAAAACCACAGCAACGAAGAATTGCAGTTAATATGCCAGGAGGAATACAAAAAAGTCGCACTATTGTTTTCTGAACATTTCTGGAAAGAGACCAGCCTTCTCACCGATGAAGATTTATCTTCGAGCAGCAGTGAATCCCCAGCAGGGGCAGCTGCTCTGAGAAATAAAACATTGCCCGCAAAAACCGGGACAATACCTAAGACAGTGAAACCCAAATACGTCACGATAGACGATTTTACTTCGGCGATGAAGGAAATCGGAAATTTGTTTAAAGATTTATCTTCTGAATTTAAAAGTTTAAAGGAAGACCTGCGTAAACCCGCTCGCTCCTCCTCTCCCTTGTTGAAAGATATGGAAATATCGGACATATTCCAAGCTCCTCCTTCGCCAGCTTTAGTCAGTCACGAAACCCTTCACCCCGAAGACAAAGTCCATACCGCGAATGGCCAACTACATTTCAGATCAAATCCGATATGTGAAGTGACCATGGCCGTAAGTCAAAGTATTCCCTTTCCACCACAGACAACCGGAAAATACCACGATACGGTGGCTGATCAGACGTTTTCCGCTACACCGAAAACCACTCCATTCGAGAGCACTAGATTTTCATCCAATTACACGTTTTCTAAACCACCGCTGTTGTACCAAGAAATTGGCACTTCCAACCCTTCAGGTCAGTATCCCATGTGGGCTGATCCAAATAGATATTCAAAACCTATCACCTGGTCAGGCCCCACAGTATCGTTCACTAACCCTCTTAACGTTACCCCGATGGTTTCCTCCTACGCCCCACAAATTTTACCTCCCGTGATTCCTCCCCCGGTAAACCAGCAGCGTTATGAAACGCACTCTCGCAAAGTCATACCAGTCTCGCAATGGAAAATACAAAAGTACAAAGCCGACGATCAAGGACTTGCAATGAACGAATTTCTAGAAAAAGTAACTCAAATGGCTATATCGGAGCATGTCTCCGAAGTCGAATTATTTGACTCAGCCATTCATTTATTCGACGGTTCCGCTTTAAATTGGTATACGGCCATGCGAAGCCAAAACCGCCTATATAATTGGAACCACTTAGTATCAGAACTCAGAGCTGCGTTTCGCCATCCCGATTTAGACGCTGTGTTGCGGGTTAAAATCTATCAAAACCGTCAACAGCGAGCCGAAAGTTTCCAACAATATTATCTCCAAATGGAGAAGCTGTTTCGAAGTATGTCACAACCTATGGCTGAAAGTGATAAGCTCGAAGTTCTGAAGATGAATCTCAGGTACGACTACCGAAAACTTTTAGTAGGTAAGCGAATAACCACGCTCACACAGCTAGTGTCTTTAGGATATGACCTTGATGCAGCAGACTCTTCGGCTTTCGCTAGAGTTTTCGGCAGTCCAAAAAAAAATTAAAGGGTTGTGTACAGGACACGACCACGGTGACATTAAAAATATAGCTTTTTTATCTATCACACATATCGACACACGTTCTTGTTCACTCGCCTGTTTTCATATGTTACAATTTGCTATATACCCTCCCCATTAAAACATAATTTATTGAAGGTCTTTTAACGGTAATCTATTAATTAATGAAGTATCTCACTAGGTGATTGGCATTATTTGGCTGATCCATCTAGTAAAAATAGGCTGGTCTGTCCAGAAAATATATTCAAAAGAAAAGTTCCATATTGAGAGCTGTGATGAGGAAACCCACGCCCGCCAACGGAAATATACAGATTCTCCATAAAATATGAAATTTCATTTTCCATTTAAATTTTCAATAATGTACTAATGAACTTAAGTAAACAATCTTAAGTGTAAGTATTTCTTGATCGATTAGTGGTGGAAAAATGAAATTATTTGATAAATTACATTGTTATGCAACGTTCGCACTACCAGTTAAAATGGGGTTTTTATGCTATCTTGGTGACATTTTTCTTGTTGCTAATTATTAAAACGTGTTATAACTCTGTAGTGTAAACATTGTATTATTAAACCAATTCTGCAGCGTATTATGTTATATAGGTGTTTTATGTGGTAATAGGACTGACATAATTATATCTTCAGTACAGCGGTTTGTTTCATAATTTAAAACAGATTTATTTTAAAATTTAAATTAGTATACCCAACCGTATTTGTTGTATACCTTAAAACGCAATTAGAACTGTGTTTTAAATACATAGGGTAGGACAGATATTCTGACTGGTTAAACTGGGAAAACAATTTTAAGTCCAGTAACGCTTAAGACATGGCTTGAATTTGAATCGAAAAAGAACACCCGCTTCAACTGCTGCTAGGACGGTAAGTTCTGTTTTAAAATTTTCCGTTGTGTGCAGTACGAAACAAAAGTGTTTGAAATTAGAAAACAAAAAGTTCTGCTGGGAATGTGATTGTTTCCGATGCAATTACACTCAGATTTTTCACGCAGGGGATACAGGCCGTGTAAATGAAAACCGCGTAAATTTAAAAAAAAAACGCGTTAATGAAAACCGCGTAAATTTCAAAATCCGCGTAAAAAACCTGAGTGTACACTCAGGTTTTTTTTTACGCGGGGGATACGAGCCGCGTAAATGAAAACCGCGTAAATGAAAACCGCGTAAATTTCAAAATCCGCGTAAATGAAAACCGCGTAAATTTCAAAATCCGCGTAAATGAAAACCGCGTAAATTTCAAAATCCGCGTAAATGAAAACCGCGTAAATTTCAAAATCCGCGTAAATGAAAACCGCGTAAATTTCAAAATCCGCGTAAATGAAGACCACTTAAATTTAAGAATCCGCGATAAAGGGAACCTCATTGATGGATACCGCGTAAATTCCAAAATCCGCGTAAATGAAAACCGCGTAAATTTCAAAAACCGCGTAAATGAAAACCGCGTAAATTTCAAAATCCGCGTAAATGAAAACCGCGTAAATTTCAAAATCCGCGTAAATGAAAACCGCGTAAATTTCAAAATCCGCGTAAAAAAAAACCGCGTAAAAAAATACCGCGCAAAAAAAAACCGCGTAAAAAAAAACTTGAGTGTACTCTCCTATATAAAATACTACGCTGCTGAACAGTGCAATAACTACAGAAGCACGTTGTCAGATGCCTTACTGATAAAAAGCATATAACCGAAATATGAAACATGAAAACCAATTGGCTCTTTACCCTACGCAGCTACAAAGCGCCGTAAACATGGATTAACAAGTTACAACGCACACGCATGCATAAAAATAAATATATTTTTTTCAAACGCAACACTCTTAAGCAGCACACGTCGTATTGAATTAAATCAAAACCACCCCGCCCACCCACTTTGCAAATCATTCTGTGACACCGTGGTGGTACCCGAAAAATCCGCACACGGCCACCGCTGCCGAAAATGCATAGCGTCTACCGCTTATTGTAGTGCCCAGACGCTGCAGCCATGATCTTACCCGTTCGACATAAGAACAAAAACTGATTCAAACGGGTACGCGTCACCTCTATTTATAAACTAACCGTATATGGTTTAGTCACTTTGGTGCGAGTGTGTGCAAATGCCAACGTTACCGAAAATCGATAGCGCTTATTGCATCGCCCGGAGACGACGTTGCTCGTGTGGGATAAGAGCAACAACTGATTTAAACGGACATGCGTTGCTTCTATTTATGACTTTTCGTGTTTCATTGAGCAACTAAGCTGCCCTCTTTTGACGGCTGTGTCTGAGAAATCTGCCTCACGAATGGTATTTTTCCCGTTTTTTGTGAACTTTTTAATTTTACCAATTTCCAAAAGTCTACTTTTATTGGGGAGATATTAAATTATTACCAATACTTAAGTTAGGTGTTTCTGAATCGGTTGGTGTATGAATGATTAAAATCCATCTAGTAATATCGGAGTTATAAGCGTGCAAACCTTACATAGTTTCGTTACATGGGAGATAGTTTAGATTTTAGAATGACACCTAGCCCCAGATAGTGGAGTAAGACATTTTTAATGTC